>NC_063242.1:8092640-8395670 GCF_020740725.1 Corvus hawaiiensis | reverse complement strand
TTAAGCCAGAAATGGTTCAACCCATACAAGATCTTGAATCAAGATTCAGCTTTGAGACATTACATACCTTTGACTAACAGCTTTTAACATTAATTAAGAGGGATTGAAAGAAACAGAAACCATGAACAAAATACAAATAAAGTTAGTGTGGAGTTTCCTTAGTCATGATCTGGTTGAGTAGATGTTTCCTAAGCATTGTGACATTTTAGCTGCATCTTTTTTCCCCCTGAATAAAACACTGCCTTCAGAAAGTGAATGGATAAGTCTTTTTAATATATGTTCATCATCATATAAATTGAAATATGTTTTGCAATGCCAAGCATAAAATATTCTGGAAATGGATGAGAGCCTTCCTTTGTATTTCTCTGTCCAACTTCTTTGTGTAATATCAGTCCAAATACTTGCAGCATTAGCTTGGACACATTTGCAGTTTTCAGCAAGCTGATGACTGCTTATTGCTGTCTGGGGACAAATAAGCTCCTCTGTTCATAATAGAGTGTCCATGTACCTGGGAGATATGCATACTAAGTGATGGAAAGCATGCCACATTAGAAAATTGATTGCATATGTCAGCATATGCACCACATTTTAACAAATTAGTCTGCATTTAACTCCACAATATGCATGGTTTGGAGTGGGGAGAGATTCATGACTTTTGTTCAAACTTGAGCTTTCTGCAGATTTTTTTAATCTAGAATGCATTTCCTGTTGAAAACAGCAAAGGCAAAATGCTGTAATATTCTCATATCATGTTTATTGGATTTATGAATTTTATGAAACATCAATAATCTTGCAGAAGGCTTGCATAAGCATCAACCTTACATGTTATGATTGAAAGCCTGTACCAGCACAGAATTCTTCCCAAACAATACATTACCCAAGCAGTAGACATAGAGATAAGCATTATTATTATGACAAAAGCAAAAATCTGGTTTATGCTTTTGTTCTCTCTTTCTCCTTCACAATATTTGCTATTATTTTAGAAATCAGCATATGAAAAAGGACAAAGGAAAGATCCTTAGAGGTGACTCCATACTGCATTTTCGCTAAAAGGTCCTATTCTAGGGTTCTGTGGATGGTGTCCTTGAATGTCACATTACAATACATCGCTGTATTTTCTCCCATTTTTCCAACAATGCTCTATGATTACAATACTGACGAGATGCCATAGCTATGCAATCTTTTGCTAGTCTCAATAGGAGTTCCATATTGGAGTTCCTGTGATCTATACATGATCTATATATGATCTATAAAATAAGTGAAGTAGTGGAAATTGTTGGAACTGTCTGGCCAATGTCTTTAAAAAGCATTTAGGAATGTAGAGAGTCCATAAATCTTAGAAGTAGATGAGCACAACTTAACTAACATGTTAGCAAACAATACCTGACCCAGGTCTAAAAACAATCACCATAAACTCCTTAGAGGATTTGCAAGTTATCCAAAAGGAGCAGTAGAGGCTCCACCCCATGGTATGCTGTACATTAATTTTAGGCACAAGTGTACAATTATTTATTTACTTACCACTGTTGGGGTTTTGCATGATTTTTTTTCTTTATCATCCTCCTTTGATTTCCACTTTTTCCTGAATGCACTTTGAAACTGAAGACAAGGACTCTTTTCACAGCAAAAATACAACCTGGCAAGTTGAAATTTTAGAGTTCTTTTTCCCCTAGCAGTAGAAGTGTGGCTCTAGTACTCTGATTGTTCTTTGCATTGAGAAAATGGATTATTAATCTTCAGATGCAAAGTTTTTCTTCTTACTTCTGACACGGCTGGTATTCAGCACTGAAAAAAGTCATCTCCAAACTGGATAGCAGATCCTGAGAGAGCTTTGAAATATTAATAAATGTCAAGGAGTGAGGTGAGATAACAAAATTTAAATCTTCAGAACTTCATGCTCAAGCTAAAAGTCATTTGAGCCATAGTGTTAAATAATAAATACTTGATAGGTGTTTATCAGCAAACAGGTTTCAAGAATGCTAAAGAAAATCCAGATAGAGCGATAGAACATATTTTAAATTAAATTAGCTACCCTCTAATTTCTACTTTAATTAGTAAAATGTAAAGACAGATAAAAGGCAAAATAGATATGTAGTTAAGGGTTAACTGAACCAAATTTTTCATCACCCACTAACTTCTGTTATTACCATCATAGCTGGAGGCGGGTTTTGGAGTCCTAACCAAAATGACAAGCGGTCTGTCACAAAGAGCCTTCTGAATTATCAGCTCATTTAGTGCCATCAGCAACAGAAGGTGCTGAGGCTTAGAGGCTGGATGACAAGATTCTGATTCAGGAACTCTAAGAAAGAAACTTCCTATTTACTTAATTGGCTATTATGCCCCTGGTATGTCACAGCTTTAAATCATACGCCTTATAGTAAGGAAACCAAAGGGACTTAAATTTTGTAGTATTTCAAGGTGTATTTACTAGGTTCAGAATCACACACCATACTTCCAAACACTTTCACTACCATGATCTACTTCTGTTCCTTCTTAAATATTTCATTTTATACCTCTCATTTAAATGGATTGTTCATCCCAACGCACAGATTTTACAGAAAGGAGCCTGTGGAAAATCTGTTTGATTAATTCTGAGATGGAAGCAGCACTCATTTTCTAAAAGCATTTTAAAAGTTTCTAAATATTCCCTCTCTTTTCTCCATATATTCCAAACAGATGTGTGTTTAAAACTTCATGCTATATAAGGTTTATGTCCCTATTGAGATTTTCATAAACGTTTATGCCTGTTGAGGTTTCTATCTTTTGATCAAATGCAGTTGAATAATAAAATCTTAGGGAATGAAAATCATGCAGAACTTCTAGAGAAATTTCCTATTTTTATTTTTATGCATATCAAATCTAATAATTTTCTAGCAGCACATTGTGATCCAGCTAAACTCTAATGATAATTGATAGACTTTTTTATAAAGCTGTATATTATATCCCAGAACAGGAAATATTTTTTCTTCTTTTTGAGCCCCCACAAGCTACTGAGCTGCAAAAGAGATGCTAATCTGATAGACATATAAAGACTACAAAGTTTGCATCACAAAAGGGATAAGTAAAACTAAGAATTCTAGCTGAATTTAAGGAAAACAATCACAGACCTGAAAACTGTAGCATATTTAATAAAAATGTCACATAATCTTTGCCACCTTCTGCTATGAACTCTAGGTTTTCCATGTTAACATTACTCTCTTTTTCAATCACCAAAGAGATGGCAATATTAACAAGTGGAGGTGCCATATTGACATTCTAAAAATGTAAAATTTAAATAATTAATAGTTAAATAATATTTGCCTAGATTAGTGTAGACTTTCTACCAAGACACTGAAAGCTAACAAGATATTTTGTGTCACTAAAGTTATTCTCAAATGACAGCACAAGTCTCTGGGACTGGATCTTTGCCATGCAACTTAGATAACAGTTGAAGAAATTCTTCCTGCAGGCAGAGCTTTACTGTACTGTTTCATTACTAAAGAGGTGCCAGATATGCTCAGAATATCAAACAAAATCACCCCATGGGTGTTTTCTACACCAAAATCAGTCAGTAGAATGTGGGAGTGAAAAAGTTGGAAAGGAATTAAAAACGTCTTCCATTTGGCAAGGAAAACTCAAAATGCAGAAACTTGGCTCTGAAAAAAAAGAAAGACAGTAATTCTTTCTGACCAGCAAAACCAGTTGTCTTTAAAATAAAGGATATCAGCACCTTAAAGATTTTTAAGTGTTAAATTTTAAATTGGTATACAAATATAAAATCACTCCTATTCCTCAGCTGAATTTTATCTTACGATAATATGAAATTTATTACAAAACTGAAAGGTAGCATTGGGCTTGTATAATAAATAAGGGTTCAACTGTTAGCCTTGTAACTTCTGAAAATATTATTGTTGCTTTGATCATTGGGAAAATATGCTTAATTTAGATTTCTAGTGTTCTCTTTCATTGTTTTACTTCCCTTCTCAAACTTACATGTATCACCTTATAGCATTAATTTTTCTTTGAATCACTGATTTTTAAAACAAAGGGAAAGAGCAGATTACTTGCGTTGAAAACTCCTCTAGCACTAAGAAATGAGAATGAAGCTCTCCTTCCCCAGTATAAATCATATTTTTGGCTTCACTAAAGACAGTGAAAGTCATTCACTTTCAACAAACTGATTTTTCCTAACTAAAACTTCCACTGAACTCAGAAAAAAGCAGGATCTAGAAGGAGGATGTGACTAAAGCATGAATCAGGCAGTGCAGTTTTAGAAGTAAAATTTCAGATGGAAGGTGTTTTCATTTAGTTGATCCAGGTGAATGGTTCACTGAACCAGATACATCAATCTAGCATCTGTGCAAAAAAAGCACCTATTTTTTTCTTAATAGTTGCTTCAAGCGCCATGGGTACTTTTCACATCCAACTAAACTAAATACCAATAGTTGCTTTCCTGTAAAGCCACTAATTTTTAAGTAGCTAAGTGTGTTTATTATGTACCTTTCTGGAGCTCAGGAGGACTCACTGAATAATGGAAAACTTAAAAGATCTAAATAGCTAGATGTTGCTGATGCTGCATGTGGAAGCAAAAGACTACCCTCATAGGCCCAGTAAGTCCTTGTCTGCCTACATTTATGCAAGAAGCTGTTAAATCCTTGAAGAGCTCTGAATAGAATTGGTACTCACAGTTGTGGCATCCTTCTCCTTGGGATAAAGAAGGCTTGAATTGCTGTTTTCCTTTATCTGAGATGAAGTGATGAAATGATGCTGCACAGTGCTGGTCAGGCCTGTTACTTTGGTAAAGAAATCTAAGCAGTCTTGCTCATTCCATTTTTCATCATGGGCTTCTTAAATTGTCTCTCTTCTCCCAGTTACAATTCATGGCTTGAAGGGGATAGCAGCTTCCCTTTTTTCCCATAGTGACCTTGTTGGGAGATTGTGGATCAGCACAATTCCTTTTCCTGGGAAAGAAAATGGATGGAAGCAGCAACTTCTGCTTCTTCTGGTAGCTGATGTTCTTACCTTGCAGATGATAGCTCTGCCACACCACTGGCAGGTGTTTGCCAGGCTGTGGACTGTTTTAATAGATATGTGAAGGAGGCTAGGACAAGAATTTGTGTTGTGTGGAGATACATACTAATATAAATACAGCACAGAAGAAAGCATAGAAGTGCTGGAAATGGTTTGACAATGGTGGAAACTGGGAGAAGAAAAACAGTGGATGAACACTGAGGTATGGCTATCACAGGAGCAGTCATGCCAACACATGGAGGTAGACAGCCCAGACAACACTGATGTACAGTCATTAAAATGCAGATCCAGTATGCCTAATGAGCCCATCCTCCTGTCCATCCCAGTGCACCTTCATAGCTTTTGTTGTGCTGTATAAATTGAGGGTGATTAGGATATGCTGAGATCCCATGTTTTCATTTTGCTGTTTGTAGGCAAGGTATGGATTAAGATGGTGCTAAAGTGATGGATGGGAAAGAACTTGATGGATGCAAGGGTAACACAAAGGCAGAGGGAGCTGGTAGGATTTCAGCATTTTCAGTGAATTTTGAGGTGAGATGGGAACAGAACTAAACTCGAACTAAACTCACTGTGGACAGAAATGAAAGGCAGCAAGGGATAAAGATGTAAAGTGATCATCAAAGAGTAAAGGGAGATGATCCTAAGGTAATGATGAATAGCAGTGGAGTTGTGAGTATAAGACTTCACATCAAATGCTGAGTCAGAAGTGAGGAGATAAGATATTTTCGGATCAGATACAGACTTCTGTGTTCAAAAGAGGTTTGAATGGTGCAGCTTTTGTCCTTTGTATATGCCTTAGTATTTCAGCTGTGCTCCCTCAGCTGAAATATCTTTTAGGGATCAGGGAAATTTATACATAAAGTAGAAGACACACAAAAAAGGCCAATTTCTTGTTTGTAGGACAGTGTTCTATAAGGTATTACTTCTGTCTTTTGGAGCTGGACATGAAAAATATGTTTTTATTTGGTAGTTAAAGAATTTATCTGTCCTAAATTAATTTGCAAATTTGGGAATAGGTATGAGCAAAATTCCTTTATATTCTTCTTCTAATTATAATACTTTCAGGTGTTTCTTTTCTTTGTCTGATTTTGTTTTGGGGGGGTGGGTGGGTGTGGGTGCTAACTATTGCTCTTTAGCAAGAAACCTTCCTACTTTCCTATTTTCTATTATTCCCTTTCTTGGTTATATTGTTGATAGGTTCAAGAGAATATCTCCAGCATAAAAATTGAGAAAAATTGAAGGATAAGGTGCTAACATTTATCAGAGCCTTTTTTTTTTTTTTAAGCTGCTTTTAAAATTGTGAAGATAGAAAAAGTTTAAATGAGGATGGTTTACAATATGGACTTCCTGATATTTTTAAATGATGCTGCAGAGAGTCCTTGACAAATTGAAAAGCCATATTTCCTGGAGCAGAGGAAAATGGTTGGGTGTGGTTGTTCAACTATCAGGCAAAAAGAAAAGTATATACATAACATGGAGGGGGAAAAAAAGCAAACCACACAACTATAAACAATATTTCAATGCACTATGATAACAAAACCTCATTTTTAAAAAATATGTGAGAAATAAGCATACTGTCAACATGGCTGTAGGTCACCCTCCTTCCACCAGTCAAACCAAAATGATCTAGTAACTATCACTCTTAGTTTCAGCTTAAGGAAAACATGAGGTAAAAAGCATGAAGCTAGGTCTAGGAGCTCAGCTAATCCACATTAATATTGTGCTATCCAAGCTAAAATTGTGTTATATAATATTAACACATATAGCTGTGTTAATTTAACAACCCAAACTTCCTTTCCATAAAATGGAAAGCTTGTTTGAACTTCTCTCTGGTTGTAAACAAGTAGCTTCATAATGATGAACAATATTGATAGGAAAGGAAAACTGTTTACTTCCAGCAACAACCCCTTTTACTTTAATATTTTGAGTTTCATAGATCACATTAAGATATCCTACTATTGTGTGATATGAAGCAAATATTATCTTTACTGTTTGCAGTATAGTGGACTAGGCTACTATTTATGCTTACTATACAAATAATTTAATTACTTGAAATGAAATATTTCAATGCTAGTATTTTATCTGGGTTTGAATTAATTTTTGTTTATATTTTTAATAGATATAATTTTACCCTGTTCCCCCAGTATACACATATTTTGTACTTACAATGGTTTTTGTTTAAGGGCATACCTAGCTCTTAGACAATATATTTCTAAAGGAGTTTCCAGGATCAAGCATTACCATTCTCACTCTGAATGGCTTGACTTGTTCTGTTTACACAACTTTTTATGTTTTTCCCTCCTTTTTCTGTGGCCCAATTACATATTTTTAAAAGAAAGCAAAGATGTGTATGCAATGTAATTATCAATATCCGTGTCTTCTCCAGTTAAATTCTTTCAGTTAGCACTTCGCTGGAAAAACATTAAAATTCATTTTATTGTGTATTTGTCTAGGAGGGACTAGACAAACTCTGTGTTACAGTGGGATTTAGGCACTTAAATATAAATATATGGCAACTCTAAAAAAAAAAAGTTCAGCATTTTTCTGTGAGACCAATATAATTAATTCAAAGCTAAATTAATATTTAGATTTTTCCTTATATATTTATTTATACACTATCTCCAATAGTAAATATTTATAAATATACATACAAGTGTCTGCATGTATATGCATTTCTTTTAGCAAGTCTTTCATTCTTCCTTTATTTTATAATGGATGCAAGGATGCATCCATGTTAAGCACGAATATGGTAAATATCTTAACATAATATATTTTAAAAAAGAATGATGAGCTAGGACTTGGAAAGGTTAAGGGAAAAGAAACAGTGATAAATCGTATGAACTTGTGAAGAGATACTGATCTGGAAATGAGCTATTAGTGCATGCTGCAAACCCATGTAACTGAGGGATGACTCAATGACTCTCAATGACTGCACAGGACAGAGGACTGTTTTTGCAGCTAATATGTGATAACAAACAAACTATTCAAGCTAGAAAAAATGCTGTCAAATACATTGTAAATATAAAAGTAGTCAAGTACCTGAAACCCTTCTTCTCATGTCACTACTAAGTCACAGTTGTAGAAATCAGATTTTCTGTATTTTAATTATGCAAATTATGTATTATATATTTAAATAGCTCATATAGATCACCTTATTTTTTATGTCATTCTTTTAGGTTTTCTTGTTTCCCATCTACTTATAGTTTGGGAAGATAGATGGGATTCTTTACACTTTTTCCAATAGCAACATTTTTATGCAGAAAACCTTAACAACCATGAATGACACAAGATGTTTCAGAAGGAGCTGGGATTTGTTTTGGAAGAGAATTTGGAAGATGCACTTTAAATAGATAATGAAACTATGATTTTATGCACAGTTATTGAGTTCTTAAATGAGGGGGCTTTCAACTTTACATAATAGTGGCTCTTCAACCTATAATAATTCCTTAATAACGTAACCTCTCAGGTTTGATTTTGGTGTTCGTTACTAATACTTATAGCTTGAATTACAAATATAATTTTATCTTGCCTAAGGAAGTGGTTTATGTCTGTATTTCTAAAATTGGAACCCAACCATAAGATTTGTGTAACTGATAAAAATCTGCTACTCTACCATGCTGAAGCAAACTTCCTAATAATCTCCATGGAAATTAATTAGTTAAGAGTACAGAACTGAACACATAGGCTATCACAAACCTTTTAACTGAAATTAGGTGATCAACCTATCATGAACTCATTTAAACCTTAAAAAATTAATGTATTCTGTTTGGTAAGTGAGAGATGAGAGACAGTTGATTCTCTGCTATATCTGTGTTTCAGGTTCCTAGAAGTTACATTTTGAGCTTAATCTCCTGAATTACACAGGATTGATAAATTAGGTAAAAGAAAACATTGCATTAAACTCAAGGTACGAAATTATTATACATTGTTTTATGTATTTTTATATAAAAAGTTACAAGTAGCAAGCATATGACACAGAAATGGAACAGTAACAGCAATAACTGTGAATGCATGCTTTTTACAATGTATCTAATAAAGGGATTTTTGCCAACTCAAATATTCAGTAACATACATGCAGATTAATTTCTCAGTGTCAAATTCAGTCATATTGCTAGATGCTTATCCAACAAACGTTTCTATTGAAGTGATTATGAGTGGCTAAATACCTGATTTCAATAAATTGTTCCTGAAATTGGGAATTTTACTTGCAACAAAAAGAAGAGAGAAAAAGAAAAAGAGAAATGACTGATAAGCATAATAACCAAAGTCTTATTGCCTTCTAGTAATTTTACTCAACACTGCTGAATTTTTTCATGATAAGAGAATAGCTGGTCAGAGAGTCCATAAAACCTCTAGCTGGTGTTTCCAAGGACGATAGTTTCATATTTCATTGTAGCATGTTCAAAATCACCCAGGAGCGCACTATTCTCAAGCAGTCTATATAATGAAAACAACGTACATATAACAAAAGTTCAATGTAAATCTTCTTCCACATATCACACAACATACAAGTAAGTAACAGACATAAAACAGATCAACTTAAATAAAACTGTGACTTAAAAAACCCAAAAAAATAAAAGGACAGTCTCAGGAACTAATTTCTTCCTCAAATTTTCAGCAAATCTCCAAATATATTTAGTAACTAAGGAGCACTTGGTGGCCAGAAACCAAATTACAAAAGAAATCTAATTTTTCTGCAATGGGAATATCTTGCTAAGGAAGTAAGATATGTCTATACTTCTTAGGTTTGCATAAAGGCAATTAAATTAAATTGGAAAATTGTCCACTCTCTCTTTCAGTCAGCTGAGAAAATTCATATGGATTTTTCCATTCAGAGTTTGCATGATGCCATAAATAGTTGTCTGAAAGCAAAACAAAGTTAAAATACACTCTCTCTGAGGAAAAAAAATGCAGAAAAATAATTTACTTAAACCATCTACAGGCAATAAAACCATTAATGCATTATTTAGCTGTAAAATTGCTTTATACATATATACACATAAAAATGTATATACACATATCTATGCTTATATGTACACATATATAAACTGACAGACTAGCAGCTATCTACAACTCCATTATAAACATCTGAGATTATGTTTTTTAAGTGCTGATAAAAATTATGCAAAATTAAAAGCTTAGGAAAAAACTCCAAAAACTAAGTTTCATTTGAAAACATTAACCTCAGTGGTACAGAATCTTTAAATTTATCAGTACTAACACACACTCTTCCCCCAACATTTCACAAGATTGGATGACAAAAATGAACCGAAAACAGACAGTTCCCCATCTTACTGACTTGAGTTAAATTGCCAAGTTTTACATTATATTTGACATGCTGGGACTCTAACTTTTATTTCCATAAATAATAATTAATAAATAAATAAATTAAATACAAGAGCCATGCAAAGCACATGACTTTATAATGCGTTTGGAATGAAGATTGTTTTTATCTAGGGGCTGACTCTAACTCGGTCAAGAATAAGGAATTAACAGATTTTGCTTAGTTTGCAATGCTAAAGTAGTCATCTGCCTTTCAGGTTTTTTAGCATTCAAACCTAACTACCTACAAGATGACATAAAATTTGAGACCTAATACACATTTTAGCAGTGTAACACAGAAAAATGGAAAGCAACAGATGGTTCAATTGCTGTATAGGTATGTTTACTTACCTCAGGTTTTTCTCTTAGACCCTAGTTGTGTTGTACTCAGACTCATGTTTGCTTAGAGACCCAATGAGGCAGAACCTGGAATGTTATGGCTATTTCATTCAAAATAATAGTGTTTGCATAGAAAAAAAGAAATATACGCATATAGATACTTAATAAACAGTACACTTTGATAATCTGATCGATATTCATGAAGTAATTTACATAGACACGCAATTGCATTAAAATAACCAAATAACTTTTTTTTTAAGAGAAAGAAATGCCTTAATGTGCAAAGAAAATATGGAGGGCATGTAAACAGTCACAAGAAATGCATAAATAATGCATGCAAGAGAAAACACAAATATATTAAAAAGGATTATGTGTTCTTTTTCAAATTGTTCATAAATATTTCTGGTTTTATTTTTCTTTTACTTGTAAGCTTTTAATAATTTATATTTACAGTCATTTAAAGTGCAATGTACAGAATAAATAGCTCTTTCATTAAAAATATTATGGATGACTTTGCTTTTTTTATTGATTAGAAAGATTCCCTTTAACTTCATTCTCATATGTAAATATATGAGTTCACTATGTTGTCTCATGTTCTAATCTATCTATCTGTGTTAATATATCAAACCAAAATACTGTAATCAATAATGGAACAGACATATTAAAGTTTTGGAATATTGTCATTCATTATATAAAAGGTAGTGTTCCATGAGAAAAGGGGTTTCCTTACCCCAGGAATGTGTTCCTCATCCTTGTGTCATGCATCAAAATGGCTACATGTATCTTTTATTTATTGATGTATTTATTTAGAGATGATTAGACCAACAGCAGAAGATATTCAAGGCCACCTCAGTGACAAGGAAACCACATGTATGTGGCTGTTCCAAAAACAAAATTCACATAATCTTCTTTGGTTTTTAAAATTGTACCTGTTCTCTGTTGACCTGTGTATGTACATGGGTGTGTGTAAAACAGTAAAAGAAAAAGAAAGAAATAAAGTAGAAAGATAAAATGGACATACAGGACCCTTCAGGAAAGCGGACCAGAGATGAGAAAGAGAGACAGAGAGATAATGTAATGACATGTGCTATCAGGAAACAGAAATTTAAACAATAAATAAAGAAGAAAGAAAATATGTCTTTACTGAACAAAGAGTGAATATGTTTGGGCAGTCAAGTCCTTACACAATAGTCTTCATCAAAAATCTATTGATACTGACCGCTGAACAGCTTTATCATGTCTGGACAGCCTGTGACTTGTGGTTGGCACCTCTTCAATTTCGTCTATCTCGCACGCATCTGCAGCATCTTGTGTGTAGCTATGCTTCATGACAAGGATATTTCTCCTGTTCATGGGCTGAACAAGTGGTTTTACAGGCTGGGGTTGTATTTCTGTCAAGACAGAAGCATCTCTTGTGCTGAGGTTACTACGGCTGCCCTTAATACTAGACACTTGTGATCCACAGTGATGGTCATGAATGCATTTTGAAGAGGATCTCCGCAGTTTATGATAATTTTCAAAGTCATCTGCAACGTCAGCAAGGTCAGCTGTAGTCCCTGTCCCTCTAAGGGTGCATAACTCATAATGAGGAGGCTCAAACACCTCCTGGAACACTGTTTGATCAAAGTCTGTTTTCCTTGGGACAAATTTTTTACGAGGCTGCTTGATCTGTACTATAATAGAGATAACAATGAGGATGATCACAATGCAAGAAGTCACCCCAATTATAGTCCCACTGGTATTGGTAAGTTGGTCCAATAGGTTTGCTTTTCTTTTTTCTGTGTGACAGGAAATAAAAAAAAAAAACAAAAACCACAGGATTAATTGCAGTTCCAGAATAAAAACCACTATGATGGGTTCACAGAATACTGCAAGGCTGAGACTAGTCTATGTCTGAGTTCACTTAATCAATCTCACCAACAAAAAAGAGGGAGAAATCAGGTATTTGTTAAGCCAAATAAGCAACACACAAATCCTTTGTGTACCTATTCACTTGGAAACTTATTTATTCAGGGTATATTGCAAGCTTAATTAAATGAAAGAATTATTTAAATTTTTTATAAAAAGCAACCACCATAACAAGCAGATGGCTTCAGTGGCACCTCTGAACTCCATTTGCCTGCTAAAGCCCCCAAGACTGTTACAGATGTTCTCTTCATTATTTTCTCTCTCTTCCAGTAAATATATGCAACTGGGACATTAGGTCCTATGAAAGAACAAGATTTTACAGGATTTGAGTTCTAATATTTGTTAGCTGAGTAGGAATTTTGACAGCATTCAATGAAAAAGCTAAATCAGGAGAAAATAGAAAAGTTATTCAAATTTAGATTTCAGAAGGAAAAAAACAAATTGGTGCAAGTTATTTCTGGTTTTTTTCCTATTAATTACCAAAACTTTTGTAAACAGCCATAAAAAATCCAAAAGGTGATCATACCTACTACCCTTTACTCAAGAGCCTCTAATAAGTTAGTCAGCAAATTCTGCATTGTGAACGAAGTAGAAAAATGTGATAAAATAATGAAATAAAATCAATTTCTCCCTCCTCTTGTGTATCTTTCTCTGTGATTTGCTTTCACAAGTCTGCAGACTCAAGATGGTGACTGAGCCTTGTAGAAATTCAAGTTGAAAGTATTTGCATTAGTCTCTCTCAGGCATAGCAAGACAATTGTGGTTAAGTTTCAACACCCAGTTTAGTGTAATTTTTCCTGGCTTGAAATGAAAGTTATTGGCACCGAAACAGTAACGTTCGTCTCTTCATAATCTCCTAGATACCAGGACTTAACTCTTCAGTCTGTGCTTCATTGTCTGTGCTTGTAGATTCACTCAATGTTTCTCTAACTGACTGACTCCAGACTCTGGAGAAAAAGCAGAGTTAGAAAAAGCAGCACTGCAGCAAACAACGTTTTTGCTGGAATCAGCAAACCTCCTTTTTGTAGTCAGAAAAAAAATAGAGGATAAATGCACAAGACCTGATAAAAGACACTTGATGAAGGAAAGATGAAAATTGTTCTGGAAATTAGAGTGCTGAATGTTTTCTGTTTTCCTCTATTGTGAAGAACTAGAGAATGAATAATCATTTCCCAATTGTATGTTTAGTTTCTTTGAAGAATATTATGCTATGCCACAGTTTAGCTGTGTTCTTTTGGAGTATATATTTTCATTTGTGTTTTACCCTATTGCGCTGCTTGTCAGGATTTTACAGGCTTCAGTAGACTTGGACTGACTGCTAATCCACCTCATTCTGAATTTTTTCTTGATTGGTTCCTAAATTTGGCATATCCCATGTTTCCAGGAGCAAATCTGCAGTAGGGGGGAGAGAGGGGGATACAAGACAGAAGCGAACTGTCTCCCTAGCCTGCAGTGTACTTTAGTTAAGCTCTTTTCCCTAAAGACAACACAGATGCTGTTTTGGGGTTGGTGTGGTTTTTTTTTTAACAGAACCACAGGAATATTTAGAAACCCTTGTCAGCACATGAGTAAGAACATCACTCCCTGCCTATGAAATAAATATTCCATCTAATTTCCTGTGCTTGTTCCTTGCACTGCAATTTCACTTGATTATAGGTAGATTTGGTTGCTTTCTTACAGTGTTAATTTCACTTTACCTTCTTTTATAAGACCACCTGGGCTATTATGGGCATAACATGCAGCTAAAAGACACCTGCTACTCATATGTTACTCCTCTACAAAGGTAACTATGGCAAAGGAACCAAAATATTACCTTTAATTATACTTTAGATTGTATGGAAAACAGAGACCAAGTGACCAGAAAGCCTTCCAGAAGAGCATAACCAGCTGGCCGGACATAACCAATGCAACACCGGACAAAAAAATGAAAACACTGAAAGTAAAATCCACTGGCATTTTTTATGTTCCTTCATTTTCTCTATTGCTTGATGTATGCTCTCCCCGAGCTTTCACCCATCTGGCACATACTTAGCAAGAAACTGAGGATCATATGCTGTATCTCATGCAGTGTAAATGACGACTTTTTCAATTCTACATGTTACCTTTGCAGTGGTTTTCATCCCAGGGATACACACAGTTCTGGAGTCCATTGCAGACCAGTGTGTTATTTATACACATATTACTGTGGCAAAAGAATGTGTTGGCTTCACAGGGGGCTAAAAATGAGAGAAATTATAAATTATATTAATTAGCAAATCATTCAGCTCTCTTCAACAAACACATCCAGGAGTGGACATGTATTCTGTAATACGAAAAAGCTATACAACACATACTCCTTGACCATATTAAACATTTGACATGCAGCATGGAGAGCACTCAAGTCACAGACTGTTTATTACTCTGTGGCAAGAGGTTCTCAATTTTGTCTGAAATGACTGAACCTTCCCCTAGCATGACTCTCATGGCTGTAGTGGGTTGGCTTCCAAACATTGGTGGAGAGTCATCAATGGTGTTATCAACAGTTTAACCACAGATCCAAAACATATCACCTTATGGGCTGATACAAAAAGAGTTAACTGTATCCCTGACAGATCTAATGTATGGGAAATAACATCTTATGAAGTTTGTTGCTGAAACCTCAATTTCATAAGAAAACTTGTGTGACTCAAAGAAGATATATACTTTAGGGCCCATATCAATGGTGCCTGAACATTTATACACAAAGTAAAATTATTTTAAAAACCTTTTAGTCATAAGAAATGCTACTGTTAAGAAGCACCCCTTTGATCACAAATATGAAGATAAAAAAGCACAACAGTCTTCAGTGTCCCTGAAACCCATGGCCTAGAAGAATCATGCAGATTAAAGCTGCAGGAAAATGGCTTTACTGATGGCCATATATTATTACTGTGAAGAAACCACCTGAAAGCCTTTGGAAGGTGCTGTACATGCTGCTAAACTGTGGTGTTTACGGAAGTGTTGGCAAATCATTAGGTGTTGAGGCTGTAATGATACTACTCCAAAAGTGTAAAAGAGAGTAGAGATAAATTACTCCTCATATCTCTTCTTCAAACCAGAAAACCTTCTGTAATTTAGAAGAGCTACAAACTTTGTCAGTGTTAAATTGGCAACAATTAACTCCTTATGTATTTTTTTAGTTCAAGCAACCAAAAAGTGTTATTATAATTATTTTTAAGGGAAAGGTAGAAAAATAAACTTAGACCCTTAACAAATCAGAAAGCAGTTATGACGCTCATATTACTGATACTTCAA
The DNA here is from genome assembly GCF_020740725.1 of Corvus hawaiiensis. Taxonomy (NCBI): domain Eukaryota; kingdom Metazoa; phylum Chordata; class Aves; order Passeriformes; family Corvidae; genus Corvus; species Corvus hawaiiensis. The sequence goes on along the minus strand of NC_063242.1, from coordinate 8,379,818 downwards.
GTTTGATGCTTCATGAAAATTGTTCTCCTCTGCAATTTTAGAAGCAGTTCCTCTGACAACATAAATGCATAGCAGAGAGAATGGTTTAGTGGTTTGCAAAAAAAGGACAGTACAAAGGATTTATATTGCAGAACTTAATGACCCCATATATCATGTCAAGAAATCCATTTTCCAATAAGTGTTTAAGATATCCATAACTGGCTTATTTGGAGCAGTTATGGTGTGTTAAGCAAATAGTAAATGCCGTCAAAGTCAACATGCACACCCCCAAATATGCAACCACTCCCTCAGCTATAACACTGTACATACACTGTATCTCTTAGTCAAAGCAGAGGACATCAACCAGCCTGTCCACTGTTCAATTTTTGTTTTTAAATCTTGTATGCCATCTCCTAAGGTGCAGTGAGCCTGACCACATTTTAAGTTTGTTACAGAAAGGATTCTACTTTATGCTGGACAGATCAGAAGAGCACATGTGCATATTAGAAAGGGAGGAGGCTTAGGGACAGTCCTTATCTATCCGTTGCTGTCTTTTGGGGACAGTGAAGGCTGAGCCTGGAGGATACTGTGCCACATCATGATGTGACACATCACGTAAGTAACACATCAGATGCATAACCATCCTTTCACACTCTAGGTGCCATCCCTGTTTCCAGGCAAGGTGAGGATCTTTTGGGATGTTTCCTACATGCAGAAACAGTCTCACTGCCTACTCTATGCAAAAAAAAAAAAGTGAGAAACCTAAGAAGATTTAAAGAGCCACCCATTCAAAATACAAAGTGTACCAAAAAAAAGACCCAAATATCAAATGGATAAAGTACAAGTAGTGATATGGGAACAAGGAGGAAATATTAAAAACAAAAGAAAACAAAAAAATAATTGCAGGATTAGGATAGATTATACTATTAAAGCCATAAAGAAGAAAAACTAAAAAAAGAAAAAAGACCAAAACACCAAAAAACATTCAGAATGGCATGAAGGATCTTAGAAGTGAAGTGGGAAGGACAGAGTGCTGTCTGAATTCAGATATATAGCGGTGGTAAGTAGAAAAGAACTAAAGGTAGGTAGCAAGGAAGTGAAAGGAAGAGGAAGAAGGAGAGAATTCTACAGGAAAAAACAATGTCAATTGGTTATTTCATTCTGCACTGAAAGAAATACTGAGATTTTCTATCAAGTGAAAATATTAGGAAAACTTTCAGAAATGAGAGAAAAATTAAGAGCAATAAAAAAGACCTTTTTTTTCAAATTTAAGAAGAAGGAATAATTATGCAAAAAGGTGACAGGGACATCTGGAAACAAAAGGCAAGAGAAAGGAAGGAAAAAGAATGAAAATTTAAGTTTTCCTAAATTGTGCTATTGTACAGTGGAGAAAAAAATGGTATGTGAATAAATGTCAAAACAAGATGAATAGTGTAGCAAAGCAATTTCAAAGCCACTACAGCAAATTTAGCATGAGAGAAACGGAAATGTAAGATTCAGAAAACTAATGACAAACAGCTCCCTCTTCTTCATGTTTATAAATTTAAAATAGCCAAGTCCTCTCTGTGGTCCCATGATCCTGGAGGGATTAGGCTGGACAAGAAGTCAATGTATTTCCCCCACTCTAATTAAGGTATTTTGTTGGAAAGAATGAAAGCATCAAGGGAAGTTGTAAACATGTCAGTCCTGTTGTACATTGGAAAAATTTTCTTTCTTGCCCAAAAAAAGGCACAGCAAAGGGGTCTTGGGATGCTACATCAAGGATATTCTACTAATAACAAAAAGATAAATGAACTGGTAGTAAACCAGATTCTTCTACAACAAGAGGGATCTGATCCTGATGCTTTCCTAAAGCTGTTACAGGACCCAGGATGGCAGTGGAATCAAGCAGTATGTGACAGCAAGATTGTGGATGTTTTCACAAAAGGAAGCTACTGCTATCATTAACTTCAACTAGATAAAGCAGCACAACTCTCTCCACACACTAGAAGCTGTACTCTATGACTCCATGGTCTTCCCCATCACTACATAAATGGCCTTTATTTGAGAGAGCAGCAGGAATGCAGAGAGCTCACCCAGGTGAGGAGCCAAGTGGGTTTTTGGTCATGATTGGTGGAAAACCCAGTGGAAAGCTACCAATGTTGTACTTTGTGTCTGCACTAGTTGATCAGGAGCAAGAAGTCAAAGAAATCTTCTTCAGGCAGCTGGAAGAAGCCTCATGATCACAGGCCCTGGTCCTTATAGGGGTTTTAATCATGTGGTCTGTAGAGGGCAACACAGCAGGGCACTAGCAATCCAGGAAGTTTCCAGAGTGCATTGATAACTTCCTGGCACAGGTAATGAAGGAGCTGATGAGCACAGCTCTGCTGTGCTTTATACTTTCATAAATAAGAATCAGTTGGGAAAATGAATGTCAGGAGCATGAGATGATGGCGTTCAGGATGCTGCCAAGAAGGAATAAACCAAAAAGCACGATCATAATTCTGGGCCTCAGAAAAGCAAAAGTTCATTGTTGAGGGATCTGGGTGGACAAATGCCATGGGAGGTGGTCCTGGAAGGATACAGGTTCAAGGAGAGTTGGTTGATTCTGTAAGATCACCTCCTCCAAGCTCAGCAGTTGTCTATCTGGACAGGCCGAAAATCAAGTGAAGGTAGCCATTATCCTGCATGGATGGACAATGAGCTCCTGACTAAACTCAAACACAGAAGGGATAGGTATAACAGGAGGCAGTAGGGCAGCATGATCCCAGCAGTAATATGACTTCTCTAAGTGGAAGAGGACCAGATTAGGGAATATGTAATCAACTGAACAGACATGAACTCCTGGTGACTGTCCCCAGTAGGTGACTGACATCATTGTGAAGCCACTCTTGATTATCTCTGAAAAATCATGCTGATTGAGGCTTCAATGGGATGGGCAAACAGGAACTTCAACCAGATCAACAAAAGGAAATGTAAAGTCCTGTGCCTTGGGAGGAATAATTTCACGCACCAGTACATGCTGGGGACCGACCGACTAGAAAGCAAGTTTGCAGAAGAAGTTCTGGTATGCAATAAGGTCACCTCGAATCATCTTGAGCCAGAAATGTTCCCTTGTGGCAAAGAAAGCCCCCACTATCCTGGGCTGCATTAAAAACAGAATTGTCAGCAGGCTGAGATATGATCCTTCCCCTCTATTTAGCACTGGTGAGACCGCATCTGCAGTGTTGTGTCAGGTTCTGGGCTCCTCAGCACAAAAGGGACAGATGTACTGCAGTGAGCCCAGCATGAGGCCATAAAGGCCTTTTAAAGGCTTGAGACATCGGAGGTGTGTGGAGAGGCTGAGAAAGCTGGGACTGCTCACCCTGGAGCAGAGAAGGTTCGAGCAGGCTCTTGTCAATGCATCCAAACACCCACCAGGAGGGAGAAAAGAAGACAGAGCCAGACTCTGCTCAGCAATGCCCAGTGACAAGACAGGAAGCAATGAACACTAAAGGAAATACAGGAAATTCCCTTTAAATGCAAGAACTAATTTTTAGTTTGAGGTTGGTCAAACACTGTGCAAGAGCTGGTTTACCAAGAGAGGTTGTGTCATCTCCATCACTGAAGATATTCAAAACCCAACTGGGCACAGCCCTGAGCCACCTGCTGTATCTGATCCTGCTTAGAACAGAAGGATTGGATTAGCCCATATGCTGGAGTCCATTCCATGCTCTCTGAAAAAAACCCTGACTTCATAATTAGATTGAAAGTAACAGCTGGGAACACACAATTGTGTTATTTCTCCTATGACCCAAAGCTGCCTTAAGTCAAGCTCTACCAAGGTACTGGCCTAGAAATAAGTGAGACAACATATTCAGCATGATGAACAATTCATAATGATTATAACACAACTGAGCAAATTAGAACTACACATATAATTAAACCAGATATATTTCAATAAAGTTAAGTCTCTAATAAATTCTTTGATTTTTACAGCATGAAAATAATATACTCTAAATTAAATCACTAATTAAAGACAAATATTAGTAAAGGTTCTTTTTCTAGTTTGAATTTGAACCAATAATTATTTTTATATAAAAGATTAGTTTTTGTAAAATAATTTGTTCAATATTAAAAATTTCAAACATTTTCATTCTACATTATTTTTAATGATGATTTTTTTTTATGAATGTGAGTGCTATGTGTAAGAATACCTTGTATCTTAATATACAAACAAATTTTATAGTTCTTGAATTCATTATAATGTAAAATCTCCTGCTTTGCAACAGTTATTTACACTGAACACAAGATGGTGCCCTTATCCTAGAAGACACACAAGCATTCACAAGAGTAGACGTGATATCCCAGACTTTTTTCTCAGGTTTAGGAAACCTACGTTTAAAAAACCCCAACTATAATAATAACAACCTTATTTCTGTTATTGGGCATGTAAATATGTTCTGTTTCTACCACAAATTAGGAGATTGCTATATTATTCATATTTCCACAAGGTTTCCACCGCAGTATTCAAAAAAGCTTCTCTCTGATATTTGAGGCTACTGCTTTCAAAATTCTTAAAAAATGAACCAATGGAGTTTCTGTATTTTCTTACTATAGAAAGGTTTTAGAAATGCACATGCCCACAATCTACACTTTTTGATTAACAAAAAATTAATATTTTAATCCAGAATAGCCCTAAGACGGAGACATATGTGTATTAATAGTTCTTCCATATACCAACTTTACAAAGCAACATGAAATAAAAGCAGTCATAATTTATATTTTAAAAAAGTTATACTGATTTCAGTCAGACAATAAAATAATTATTCACAAGTAAGGTATTCCAGTTTATACTACCAAATGACAATATTTGTAAAGCAGTCCAGAAATTAAATATTCCATGTTTAATAATTATTATACTATTGCGACATTACTACATAAGTAACAAAATACATTATCTCTGTGCATTAAGCATCATTTTGTTGGGCATTGCAGGATACTCTAGATATAAATTGCAATCATGGGCAGGTCAAAATATTTTTACAAGATGGAGCTAAAAGCAGATTTGTAATGGAACTGGTGTGCAGCCTAGCTGTTCCACTTCAGTGCAGTGCTTTCCTCAGTGTATTTCTCACTATTTCTCAGCACCATCCACAGTTAGTGCAACTCCTTTGCTTCCAGGGTGTGAACTAGCTCTGAGCAAGCCAGCCCAGTTGTCTAAGCTGTACTTCATTGAACCGTGTGGATTTACCCTTTGAGCCTGTTTCAAGGCAGGGATTTCAGGCCAAGATTGGATAATCTTAGACAAATGCCCTACCCTGCTTGTTATTTTTAGGCTTATCTCTCTCCCTCCTTTCCCCCCTTCCTTTGAAAGGTCTTGTTTCCTCCTAAGGGTGAATGGGAAAATTCTGAAATCTTAACAATGGTTAGATGTGAGAAACATTTTACACTGAAGTCGTTAGACATTTCACACCTACTCCTCCTCTACTTGAAATAGCTCATTGCATCATGCTCTGCACACAAATTCTTTAAGCACAGATCATTTGGATCTTCCCATTGTTCTTTAATGAAAAATAGGGCTTTTTCCTCCACAAGAGAAGGAAAAATTAAATTCTTCAGATGTTCCTTGAATCACCATTGAAACAGAGGAAGAAGTTTTTTATCAGTCTTTTCAAGGAAAATATCATTTACTGGGAGACAATTTCATTTGCTTTATTAAAATTATAAAATCATTAAGATTGTTTTAGTACTGTACACTACAAGTATATTACCTAAATTAAAATGATTATCTTTTCATTTGCCACTAAGGAAAAAAAAATGCTTATTAAAATACAGCTACTAGAAACTTGAAAATGAGATGTTCTTAACACTGAGTGTTTTCTCAGTCACCTTCAGACAGCTCTGTGCAAGATAAATGTAACTTGTATGGATAGTTAATACCATATACAGATTAATAATCTGGTCTTTAAAAAACACCTATATGTGGTTTCACATTTTGTTGTTTGGGGTTTTTTTGATATAAAAACTCAAGAGGGAATGGCAGCTCAGGAGCATGTGCCCAGAGCTCCAGCCTGTGTTCAGTTTATACGCTCTGGGCACCCCAAACAATTATTTTGTTCAGGGTCAGGGAGTCACTGGGATGCTTAGCCAGTGAGGGTTTTTCACTAAGATAGCTGCAAATAGCACAGAGGAGAAGAAAGTGGCAGATGAGTGCTCACCAGTAAGGAAGCAATCCCAATGGTTTCTTTTTAAAATATTAGTGTGGAAGCAGAGAGCAAAACCAGCAAATCTGCAATCTGCTTACATTCTTAAGTCCTTGCAAGGGGAAACTGCCTCTTTACATGTTGTGCTTAACACCTTGCTGTTCCTTTTTCAGTACTTCCATTAGCTTTACCTCAAAAAACACAGTCCCTAACACTGCATACCTGCAGCTCCTTTTCCCCATTAAAGAACTGCCCATGCTGGGTGATTGCCTTCAAGCCTGTAAACAAGGACTTGAGTGCTGACACTTGATCAAACTGCACAATACTATTCTAAACACAGCCTTAGATTTCTATCCAAATATGGGTTTTGGTAATAAAAACAAAATAAGAATGATAGAACTTGTGCTCCATTAGGAAAGTCGCATGTGACAGGGCTCTACAAACAGACTTAGAGTTCAAAGGGACAACAAATAAGAGAAGGAAAGAATTTTTTCTGGTCTGGGGTTTCTGGTGCAGGGTTATGGACGCAGAAGGAAGCTGTGCTACCAAAGAGCAGTCAGAGGTGAGAAAGTGAACATCTTGTCTGCTGTGCATACAGAGGGTTTTTCTCTTATCCCCTATGCCCTGGTTCTATAAATCTGCTTTTAGGCTAAAGTGTAGGTGTGTCTGCTGAGGAGCAGCTCTTTGAAGAAGCTGTAGGTGTAGCATGTCTGTCATTAATCAGGCTGGAGATCACTCTTCAATCATGGAAAATAAAATGAACAGTTAGTCAGTGGGTGAAAAAACAAAGACTCATTTTTCAAGTCTTCTTACCAGATGAACAGACACCTTTTGATTATACCAGCTTTTTTGTTTACCTTTTACTGATTCTTATATTAATTTATTGGATATTTAAAATCCAGTGCAGACAGTGACTCCCATGCACAAAAATATGATTATGCTTAGAAGATATCTTAAAGATTAATAAGGTAAGGACATAAGGAGACAAACCCCACAATAACAGTTGGAATAGCTAATAGTGATGATAATGAAATATCAGATCATCACTATAAATTATCACCCATTAAAAATTAATCAGTTATTAAGTGTTACTTAGAGCTCAACTACTATTTTGACAGTGATGAGAATCATTCCTGATTTTCTGGTGCAGGAAGTTTAACAACCTCATGCATTGTATGCCTTTCCTTAGGACACATTTACAGCACTGCTGCTCTGAAAACATCAGTGTGAGAGGTTTGGAAACTCATAAGACCACTTTTTAGATGCCAACAAAAAAATGCCTACATATTTTAAATGGATTTGGAGCACAGTTATCGAACCATATGAAAATAAACATATAAGAAATCTCTTCAATATTTCTCTGTTCTACACAAATGTCAAGTACTCAGAAAATGGCTCTGTAACAAGAATTAACACTGAACAAACTTACACTGAAAGAAAACAATGCTCAGGCTTAGTAGCTTTTTTCCACAAAATACCACTTCCAGTACACAGCACCTTGTATAAGGGAAAACTCACAGTCTCAACAGCCTAACTCCACACTAAGGAGAGGAACTTGGGGAGCAACAGATCACAACACCTCCTGGTCATTCCCACAGGAACAGTAAATACAGGAATTCTACTTTGTCACTCTTTCCCATGCACATTACTGCAATGTAAATGTCATCTTCTATTTTGTTCCCTTCTCAGCTCTATGAACAAAACAGAATTTTTTCCTTTTTCTTTGTCCCCAAATAGACACACAGGTGTCTGTTCCCTGATGCAGATCTCCCCGAATGAGGACTGACATTCCTTCTCTTCCATGAAGATGATCTAATTATTCCCGCATGCTGCTGGAAGACGTTGCAGTTTACATGCCATGAGCGATCTCCCTGACATCTGCTCTAGCCGACTCCTGACAGCCCGCAGCAGTATGTGGCATAGGACGGCACTTATGGACAACTGACACAGAAAGTACCACCTGCATTACCTTTAAATCTTTAAAGTCAATTCCCAGCATTAAAATCACAGATGCAGTTTCTTCTACTATTTATGAGCAGGCTATGTAAACATATTTCAAAGTACTGTTTAGCCTTTAATAAATTTTCAGCTTTTAGTGAGCAATGACTCTTCAGAGTAAATTTACAGAAAGCACATCATGTTAGTATTTTGAATTTCCCAGTCAGAATACTATTCAGTATAAACTATCATCTGCTTACAAGAAAGGAGTAGCTCATAAGATGTAGCATGTCAGGTAAATATATTAGGAATACTGTAAGAGAAAAAAAAATCCCAAAAATTCCCACATTTTTCCTTATAATCCTTTAAAATATGAGAGCTTTGCAAACATACACCTATTCAAACCTTCAATTCAAGTTAGTCATCATAGTGCATTACTCTCCAGTTCTTTATATGCTGTGAACCTCCAGTGTCTATGCAGTTGTTTCTAAGGTAACAGATCAAGATGCCTTGTGAAAAAAATGAATCAGATCTTGAATATTCAAGGCATCTCCAGCTGCAGGAATGAGAAAGTGCAGCATCATCTCAACCAAGGGTTCTCAGTGTCTTTTAGACCCCAGCCTGATCTGCAGGCAAGAAAATTTAATCCACCCTAAGGCTGCAAGTGTGAGAGTACTGTGGCGCATGCAGTTTCAGGCATGTAAACTGTCAGAAATTTTTAATCAGAGCCATAATTAAGGAATTATGGAGGCTGTTCTCAATAGCGACTCGTTGCCTCATTGCAGGGTACACACACAGAATACAGATGAAGAATGTATTTGGTAGGTTGAGCCTTCATTCCAACCACTGACAGTTGCAAAGAAATCTTTCTGTGAGACACACGATGCACAAACCAAAAATACATTAAAAATTAACATGAGCCAGCATGTGAAAATAAATGCACATACACCTTTCTGAAAAAGCTAAATATGTGTTATTCCCATCAAAGAAAACAAATTGATGTCTTTCACAGGTCTTTCACAGGATTATCTGGGTCAATTATTTTCAGCGAATGGAATTACTGGGTTTTGTTGAGGGATTTTTGTGATTGGTTTGATTGCTTTCTTAAACTGTCTAGAACTACATTTTGTCTCTTTCAAAGGCTGTTTTGCTTTTTATTTGAGCCCAGAATTCATATAAAAATATAAATGCAAGTAAGGCACATAAAGAGAATATTAACCAAAATATAAAAGGCTTTTAGAAAGCTTTTGTTGCTACAAAAAACCCCTAAACTCTTTGCTTAACAATATCTGACACACACGTTCATTGATATACGCACACACCCACTACCTGTGATAAAATAATCATAATGTATTTTTCAAATGCATATCATAATGAAATCTAAAAAATCAAATTCATAGAAAATTATCAGACTTGGTAAAAACCTTCAGAGCTGTATTATTTTCCATGTTGTGTAAGGAAAAACTTACATGGTAGCTTGGGGATCAGACAAAAGTCACAGTTATATGATTGGACAGGTCATGACCACTTGTACCTGTTTTCCTAGTTTTGAATTCTGTGGTCTGTCTACTGCATTACAAATTATTGCTCACTACAAATTCGTGGAAGAATTGTTCTGAATATTTACATAGCTTGTTTGGCAACATAATTCAGTGACTGCTCTGCATGTAGAAAATATTAACAGATTTTGGGAGTTGTATCATTTAACAAACTGAAAGGCAGATGCATTGATTAGGGTCTTACGTTCTTGGAAAGATGTGAAGAGCATCTGGAATCGGCTGTTGCGACTGCCTTCATCTGCCCACATACGGATTACACCCAGACCTGTCCTCAGCATTACATCATTGGCAACAGTGCTGCAAAACTTTGCCTTCAAATCCTCCACAGAGCTGCTTCCGTCATAGACTGCTACAAAATTCCTTTTGCATTCGTTGGAATTCTGCATCTCGTAGTCCAAGAATCGCAAATAGATCTATGAATCAATCAAACAACAAAGGCAACATGTACAGATATTTGAGAATGACTGAAAAAATATTAAGCAACTTTGCTCTACATTGCAGGAGAAAAAAATACACAATATCCCCATCATAATAATTTTTCTGGAGCTGGTGGTCCATGGGGAAGTTCCTTGGAAGGCCATTAATATGCAAACTGAGCACTGTTTGTACTTCCTGGTATTTTGTTTTGCTTCCAAGTAGAAACTCTCAGAAGATCAAGATACTTCTTTGTTCTTATTCACAGTAAGGTCCTAATTTCCAAATATATACCTTTTTTCAGAAGCATGTACAATGGTTCTTCAAGCTGAAGGACAGATAAGCGAGAAATTTCTTCTTTCACTACTCGGTACGATATTGGTGTATTACATGACTGACATGTGAAATAATAAGGCAAATCATTGTTGCTCCCTCCCCAGAGTCAATGTGTCATCTTTATATGTCTCTGCTACACTGGTTCAGGAAGTGAGAATCTGAGAGCCAGGCAGAATGCAATCATTAATCTGTTTATGTTTCCTCAAGGATCTGGCCACCATCTCAGCTCTTCTAAACCAAGCATTATGGTATATATTTTCATAATTTAACAGGCTTGAAATCAAGCATATCTTGTGGGAACTCCTAGAGACTTATGTCTCTTGCATACAAGCTAAATTGTCGCATAAAGTAATAGATATATTGCCCTTTGAAAAGAACTCTTTAAATCTACCTAGAAAGAACTAGGGATGAGGATAAAAGGCTATTATCGATATTCAAATGTATATGGACTTTAATAGGGAAAACCACCAATTTTAAAAGCAATTGATTATACAAGCAACATCAAATATTCCATTCACAGAGAAGGCAAGTAGTATTTCCAACTGAAACATGATACAGAATCAAACTGCCAACGGTACCCATGAGATTTCAGGACAATGATACAGAAAGGTGAATTAGGGCAGAAATTGTATAAAAAGGCAGTAAACATACCCAGCATAGAGCTGTATGCATCTTCACTTAAAAAAATAACTAAAAAATAAACCCCACTGTATTAGACATCAAATATACTTATTTCCAAACAATTTTATTGACTTCAGGTATTTTTTTTATATGCACAGAACAAATGCTTAATAAGCTTCTCTGCATTTGCAAAAAGTACACAAGCAGTGCATATCCTAGTAGCAACAAGACTCATAATTCCACCTCATTAATACATTAAAGCTCTTATGGTTTGAGAATTATGTGCTCTTAAGCAGTCTGCTACTGTTTAATAATAGCTCAGGGTTTTTTAATGGGCCTTTTCAGGTAGTGTATTATGGTATATTTTCATTCCTTTTTATGCTTTGCATAAGTGTCCTGAAAGGAAAATTTGTGAAAAATTTTTACTGGCAGATTAAATTATGTATACGAAAGGCACATCTTTTTTCTAATGTTATTCTTACGGTAACCCTTACTCATATTTCATCATTTCCATCCTTCAGAAGAGTTCAGAGGAATCTATTTCAATTAAATTGCAGTTAAGTGTATTTTACTTTCACCATGTATCCTGGGGTTTACATACTATAAATGAAGGAATCTGCTTGTATTGGTCTCTACAAAATGGAACAGCTAACAGAAATACACAAAGACATATTCAAATGGAAATACATCAAGGTATAGTTTTTATAGTGTTTCTCACTTCATTTACTGGTTGTTAAGTAAAACAGAGAAATGATACACACTATTGTGCTGACAGAGAAAGATTCCACATGAGGGAGGGAGGGATGGGAAGAGGCAGAGCCATGATACAAACATCCAGCAACTGCCCATAGTTGGGACACACCAGAGAGCTGCTTCTGTGTCCTTGACATCAGATCGTCCTGCTCAAGCAAGGGTGCAACTATCACTGTGCAACCCTGGCACCCAGCCTCTCCTGGGAAGCAGCTGAGACAGTCCGTAGTCCTTCTCTGCATAACTTAGGGAATTAAATGTGCTCCTTGATTTTCTTTTCTCAGTTAACAGGAGCAGTCTGCTTCAGACACGTGCCTCAGTGCTTGACAGCTTTGTCACAGGTAATGCAATGAAATTCTCCTGTGGCTGATTATATGCAGTATTGCATACATGTGACTGTTTCCCAGGAAGAGAAGCATGTCACACAGATGGCTCACAGAAAACAGAAGGCTTGCAACTGGCTATTGTCATGAATCATTACTTTTACTCTATGTATATGCCTATCATATATTCACCATTTATATTTATGTGCCATATACATACATACATACATGATAGACTACAAAGATATAGTGCAATGTATCACATCACATTTTTATCTATTCCCCTCTTCAAGAAAGCTCATATTTACTCCAGAAAAAGATTACATTAATCTGATGGCAGAACTATAGTAAAACTATACCTACTGAATGACAGACCTCTCACACTTGTTCATGTGTTCTCTATTCCTATCCTGCTGCTTTTTATATATGTAGAAGTGTATGTGCATATACATATATGTATGCACAAGTACTTCTTGTAAAGGGTATCCCATTTCAGTATGGAGATGCAATTTTTAAGAGTTCTCATTCTTACAAAAAATGTGTGCTAATCCTCACTGCGGTTACAAAATACCAGCTCTCCCAGCAATTTCCAGCATTCATCAATTATTCCTGATCTGTTTCAATGCACTGTTCATATAGCAGTACAGACAAAATCTTATTTCTATGGGCTTATCATTTGACATTCTCTAGTTTCTGGAGGCACACTAGACACACTATTATAAAATAGTAAAATATTTCTTAGAGTAGCAGTCATAAATACTGAAAAGGAATCAAGAAGAACTCAGCATTTTGTTCTGAGTCTTTCAGTGAAGAAGCCACTCTTCCCAAGCCTGAATTCTGTTGTCAGTCATACCAGTTCATTCCTCTGTGTGAGAAATTTAGCCAACACCATACCATATGTACATCTGGTAGGTTGTGGAGCCACGGGAAAGAAATATTTGACTTAAAAATCTGTGTCTGTCCTTTAGAAGAAAGATGCCACCTTCTCCAATGGCATGAAGCTTCATGAATTAGAGAAAATAAGTTCCTGATATTCTGAGATGAGTTGGAGCTTCATTCTCAAAATTGCCTTTGGAGATGACTACTCCCAGAACTTTATATAAAATATTGAGGACTTGATACAACACACCCTGAAATCAGTGGGTATCTTTCAATCTACTTATTTGAATCAGACCTTTGGCTTAAGACTGCAGTGCACTTTTAAAAACTGGAAACTGATTACACAAACTGACAACCTGATACTGGATCAGATTTCATTTTAAAGAGCTGGAATAATTTAATTGCATTTGCACGCCTCTGCCAACTTTTATGGTTTTATTGCTATGTATTTGCCATTGTTCCTGTCACTGGCTGTAAGACCCACACTGGCAGAAGAAAATGACTAACAAATTGAGTTCTCCAGGGAAAGAATAAAACTGATTATATGAAAAACTCTTATCTAATGCAAAATGTTCCCTATACATAGCTTTTTGAAATCAGTGGCAACATTCTCATTACTTTCACTGGTATGTGGATGTCACTAAAACAAATTCATCAGAAAGTGAAAGAAAAATTATCAATATTACTGGTTATTTCATTTACAGAAATCTTAGCCATTACTTCTACCAGCAGTGGATAAGAAACTTTGTTCTCCTGAAGAGGGAAGAAGAGGTCACGGATTCAAACACCACCATCTGCCTTCATTAAGCATTTTTTCATTGATGCCAATAGGAGCTTTTGGAATGAACACTTCCATAGATACTGACACATTATATTAGCATAATCCAGGCATTCTTGCTGAAGAAAACATCTTATTTGAAAAAAGAAGCATAACTACCATGTCTTCTTCTTTCACATTTTTGTTGCAAAGTTTTAATAAGACCACTTTCATCAAATCATCGGCTCCACATTACTTAGAAGAGTGGGCTGCTCAAGTATTAGATTTACTGAGTTTTGAGATATCACTGCTAATGCCAATGTCATTAGCAACAAAACTGATAAAGCCTCACTGCAACTGTGGCATATGTAATTTACACTCGGTCACATTATATTTAAAATAATTCTCTTGTCACCTTTAGGGTTTGTATTGCCACCATAAATAATAATCAAAAAGGAAGATGTTGGGTACGTTTTACTATTTCTTTTAATTTAAATTTAAAAACAACAGAAATCTCTGACGGAACATATTGGGAAAAAAACCCAAAATTATTATAAACTGCAAATAAGGTATCATCTCAGTAAAATGGTCAGATTATAATCTCCTCATAGTGAATCACTTTTGATGAGTTCTGCTTTTTAATCAATCACTGAAGGTTAGGGATGACAACATGATTGATCAGGCCAGTCAGGAAAAGCTTCAAACCATATCCCAGCATATCAGACTTAATATATGTGCACAGACACTCAGTCCCCTTAAACCAAACCAAACAAAAAGCCATCATTCAGCTGCCAAAAGTAATTTAGACATAAGAGAAAAGCCTCCTCTTCATCCAAGCATAATGTCCAGATTTTGCGCATTCAGCTTCTGGGTTCAATCAATTCACTTGTAGGCACAGGACTGGGTTAAATTGTCCCATTGCTCAGTGATCAGTTACAGTGCCTGCTTTATGCTGCATCTTTTTCAGCTCTATGTGATTAACAAAGTACTTTCAAGATGATACCTCACGTATTTAGGCCTGGGAAACCCAGTTTTTTAAAGCAGATTGTGCAACACTAATTAATCTCCCTCAAGGCAACTGGACACAGAGTACACCAGCCTAAAAAGCATATTACTAATGATGCTTGAATTTGTCTTCTGAAATGGCCTGATCTCTTGCTTGGATGCTAAAATTTTTTTTTAATCAAAATTACTTCAATGCAGAAGTGTTAACAACACATGTTCTGTTTTGTTTTTGTTTGTTATTTAGGGGGATTTTTCTACATTTTTGGTCCTTCTGTTACTAGTCTGGGACCATGTTGTGCAAACAGAGAGCTCCATACCTCATATTTTCTTCTCTTCTGGAGCTTGGAGAATACTGTCTGTCAAAGATGACAACTTTATATTGTACTTCTAAGACCCTGTGATTCACAGCCAAGGCTCACATATCAGAACCATTTTTATAGACAAGTATTTGTCTATAAAATTGGATTCTCTTCGGATTTCTTTCTTTTGTCCTATTTGTTTCTTCTTCTGTGACTATCCAATAGGACACTTACTCTGTCAAGTCATCCTAATTTTTCTTTAGTAGAGTGCAAAAATGCTCACAAGTGAGCAACATTTACATCTCCTTGGTGCTGTTCTGCTTTTTAACACTGAAAGCTGGAGATCAAATCCTGATTCTGCTGTTCTCTTTGGCAGACATTTTATTACTTTCTTCTGTAGCTTTTTTAAATTACATTTCCTAATAGCTATTTGGTTTGAGGATGCTGAGGTTAGTTATATTTCTATACCTGAAGGGAATAGATTCATGGTAACTTAAAAGTGAGGTTTTTTACAATGTCACTCTGGTATGTACATTGACATGCCTTCATAGCAGAGATTCTATAGACACAATTCCAACCATGTACTTGTCTTGCACCTTCATCTCAGAAAACTGTTTCACACAAGGGATTTTAATAGCTTAACATAGGTAAACAGTATTTTCTACTTGTTTAAACATAATTTATTCACCTTGTTCCACACATATGTATGTTGGGCTTTCTTAAATTCATAATATTATTTGCATTATCTTTATATTAGTGAGCTACAGAGCTTCTTCAGAGATGGAGGTCATCTGAAGCTTGCAAAACTGTCTCTGGCTGTTAGGTTATTCAGCCTTTAAATTTTCTTTTTCTCTAACATTTCAAGAATCACCACTCATTAAATTTTAGTGCACTACTTAAAGTTTCTCTTCTACACCTGATTAAAAAGCCTCCAAAAATTAATATATGGTAGTCTGCCAGTGCCAACAGCTTAAACTGCTTTTCTTGCAGGTCTCATCTAAGAGCACAGATTTCCACTTCACACAGGAGAGCAGAAAATGTTTTGGTTTAGTCAGATCAGTTTAAACAGACTCACTCACAGCTCTGCAATTTGTTTCACCTCATGTTTCCTCCCAACACTCTAGGAAATGCATGCGCAACCACCCGGTCTCTCTCCAGACTACACTTGATACGAAGGCAGGCACCTGGAACCAAAAGAGTCATCTCTCCGTTTGGTCAGGAGCATGCCAGGTAGCAGTAGTAACCCTTTGTAAACATACAAGTGTCTTGGTCACACTGGGTGACACTGCCCCGCTCCCAGCCTCATTCCTCACCACCCCAGCCTTGTCCCTCACCAAGCTGCTGGCTGGCTGGCTTGTGCTTGGGCTGGCCCCACTGTCCAGACGAGTCCAGCCACCACTACACCCCAGCCACCACGGCCAGGCCTGTCCAAGTCTCATCAGTCATGTCCTGGTGCTGTGACCTCCCTCATCCTGGCCCCCTCCCATGTGCTGTGTTCCCCCTCTCACTGCTCCTCACTGGCTCTGCTTGGAACAGACGCCACCACTCACTGGTGGCTCTGGGTTAAGGATGCTGCCATGATGTGTCAAAACTAAATACTCATTTATTGACACTTTGGGTTTCTCAATCTTTTGTGTTAAGTCTTGCATCCTATAACCTTTGTCCAATATCATGTTCAGGTGGGGAAAGAGAATTAGGCATCACTTTGCCTAACTACCTTATAATTTCATTTTATTTCTCATGGTGCAAATAAAGAGGCTACTCCTGCCATTTGTTCAGTCTAAATGTACCTATTGCTTATTCCTCCAGAATACATTATTTCCACTGGACTACATTCAAATTAATTCCTGCTTTGATGCTTTTTTCTGAGGTGCTCAGAGATTCTGATAATAGTGTTTTTAATAGCACTGCTTACTGTTTTTTTCCCAGTATAAGAATATCATATTTGTAAATGTTTTATTACTCTTACCATCAGATTCTGCTGTCTTATTTTTTCTGTAGAGCCTCTCAAAGAACAACCATGACACAAAGGTACCTTGCTGGGAAAGTTACCCACCAAAGGGAGAGCTACTTGAGCACAAACATGGTTCTGTCTTCCTGGGGGGGGCCTCTCCTAACCCACCCAACACAGAAAAACATTTGTTGCTGATATTATCCTCCAATACTTCACCCTTAACAGAAAGTAAGAAAACTATAATTCTATTCATTTTCTTATTTTCTATTCCTAAATACAAAATCTTTGCTTATCCACTGCTTGAAGCCAAAAATATCTCTGAAATTTTTCAAATCCCTGTGCAATAAGCTTATACATTTCCTTCATTGGGCTTTGTTCTACACTGAAAAATTTTCAGATGAGGAAGTTCCTCCAGAACTTTACTGCTCTGAGTAGGTTAGCACTCTTTTTAATTTTCCTTTCTTGCTCTGAATACTAATTGTGGTCACATTCTACACAAAATGCAGAACCCCCAGTATTACTCTATTCAAAATTCACAGCTACCTTACTCAGCAGGAACTGACTTTGAATGATTACAAGAAACATGGACTTTTCAACTAGTTGCTTTCACATATAAGACTCCAGATCTGCATATAGATTGAAGTTATGTTCAGACTGCCTTCTGCACTTAGAGAAAGTTTGAGTTCTGCATGCATTTTCAGATTCAGTTTTCAGTGTGTGTGTGTGTGTGCATGTGTGTGATACAAGGTAATCAGTGATGGCTCTATTTTAAGTGTGTGCAACAAATTTTCTGCTCTCCTTCCCATTCCAGCTCACTGAGGATAGAAGCATTAGACCCAGACTGTCAGTTTGAAGCTCAGGCTGATCTCATTGCTCATATATTGAGCTCAGACTTGGCTTGAATCTGGAATTGGAAACCAAGGGAAGGACTTGCATCTTGTTTCTGCAGACAGTTTAGATTGGATGAGCTTACGCCAAATGAAATTGCAAGCAAACCACCTTCTGGCACAGTTTAATTAAGAAACTAAAGATGAAAAGTCCAACACAAACTCTCTCTGAGAAACTCTCGCCCTTTAGGCATAATTCCCAGTAACAAACTGTGCAGCCCAGAGTACAGGAACATGTGGATTTAAAGATGTCTGTGGAGTTCTCACTGTTTTTAGCAGGAGAGCTTGTTTTCATAAGTGCGAGCTG
This sequence comes from Corvus hawaiiensis, assembly GCF_020740725.1. Taxonomy (NCBI): domain Eukaryota; kingdom Metazoa; phylum Chordata; class Aves; order Passeriformes; family Corvidae; genus Corvus; species Corvus hawaiiensis. The sequence continues at coordinate 8,361,646 of NC_063242.1, read as the reverse complement.
ACATAAATTAAAATGATGTCACTAAATAAGTGTATTGAATATGTCATTAATTCAAGGTTAGATAAGGACAAAGGAAGCTGTTTGTAACAGCTTGTTTGTAACATGGACAATAGGTTCCAGTTCAGTTGAATCAGACCCATAAAGTCTTATCATAAATCTTACTTCATACAAGTTTCTCAAAAATTTATCCACTTGTTCCCCCTTCCTTAATAACTGTATATTTTTCAGCTTGTCCCAGTATGATGAAACCATAACTGTATGTGTGTGCATCTATACATATATATACTTGTCTGTGTGTATATAAATATATCTGTTGGAAAAACACACTATGTTCAAATGCTAAATTAGACTTACCCCTCAAAGATGGATCTAGGCCTGAAAAATCTTTTCTTTTTCCTAGCTTGCTGTGAAACCTTTCAACTCCATGCTAGGAAACACTGATTTATATGCTTTTATATTGCTCAATCTCCACCCAGATAATTCTGTAAGATGGGAACAGCAGGATCCATCAAGAGATGACCCAGCCCAGCCCTCTGCCTAAAGGTAGGATTATTAATGTTTCTCTCATTTTTCACAGCTTGTTACCTAACCTGCACTTTCAGACTGCTGACAATGCCAGCTGAACCAACTTTCTCAACCAAACATTCATAATCCCCTCCCTGATGTTTGAATTTTTCTTCCTTCATATCTAACCTGAAACCTTCTTTCAGAGTGTGGGAGCCTGAGTTATCCTGCAGATATGGGCATCAGAGCATTCCTTCTTCCTTGTAAAAGCCTTTTATTATATTGCATTCCTTCACAAAATCTTCTAGATAACAATAAATAACATTCAGTATTACTTCATTTTCCTAAAACTTTCATGTTGCTCTCCCTTCCAGATGCCCTTCAGCTGGGATCCACTTCTTGGAATGCAACACAACTAAATGCACATACGGAAGTTTATGAAGAATTAATGAACTTTAATTTTTAGCCCTCTACTAATGTGGTAGTGTGGCATTCTTCTGATACACACTGTATTTACAGTTACATAAATATCCAATTTGGAGTTTTACATCATAACTGAAGTATGGATAAATATTACAGGTAGGTAAAAGTGGGATTTTTAGCAGGGCTTTGAATCGTATAGAACTTTAGAATTAGATCAGGTAAGATCATCACAATTACATTATCTGATCAACCAATCATAAACTTGAGTTAAGACTATAGGGAAATGTTATTGGCTTATTTAATTGTATTGATTCTAATAAGTACAATTCTGTGTTTGTCTGTTTTCTTTCTACTAATACCTAAATACATCCTAGAATAGTTCAAGTTAGAAGGGACCTATAAAGGTCATCTGATCCAACTCCCCTGCCATGAGCAAGGACGTCTCCAACTAAATCCAGTTGCTCAGAGCCCTGTCCAACCTGGCCTTGAATGTTTCCAAGGATGGCCATCGACCACCTCTCTGAGCAACATGATCCAGCTTTTCACAACCCTTATTGTAAAAATGTCTTCCTCATATCTAGTCTAAATCTACCCTTTTCTAGTTTAAAACACCTTGTCTTACCTCTACTGATAAGAGATTTGCCCCTTTAGAGCTCCCCTTAAGTACTGGAAGGCTGCTATAAGGTCTCCCCACAGCCTTCTCTTCTCTGGACTGAACAACCTTTCCTCTCTTAGCCTTTCCTGACTGGAGAGGTTTTCCATTCCTTTCACTATCTTTGTGGCCCTCCTCTGGACCTGCTCCAACAAGCTCATGTCTTTTCTGTGCTGAGGACCCCAGAGCTGGATGCAGCACTGCAGGTGGGGTCTCACCAGAGTGAAGCAGAGGAGCAGAATCCCGTCCCTCACCCTGCTGTCCAGCTGCTCTGCATGCAGCTCAGGATACAATTGGCTTTCTCAGCTGGGAGTGTACATTTCTGGGGCATGTCCAGCCTCTCATCCACCAGCACCCCCAAGACTTTCTCAGCAGGGCTGGTCTCCATATGTTCTTCCCAAAGATTGTATCAATACTGGGATTTGCCCCGAATGAATATAAATTGCATATAACACATGGATAATCATTCATCAGCCCAATCACCTCATATCACTACTTAGGGAAGTTCATCTACTTAATTGAAAACCTCTATCAATATTAATTTTATCCAAAAGTAAAAAAGAAGTTATAAGATTAAAGTATATTCTGGAAATAAATTAATCTGTAGTCTTTATGAGCCAACTCTTTTCCTAAACTTCCCCAATAGAAAAATGCTGATACTAATGACTTTTTCTCTTCTGGAAACCTTCCCTGAAGAGAACCCTTCAGCATTCCTCCATGTGTTATACTGATGATGAAACAATTACATATTCAGTACAGTCTCCTCACTGAGATTATACAAAAAAACCCTTATCTGTTTAAAGACGGCAGAGAGTAGTGTATATACATATTCTACCTCCTAAAACCTTTCTTGTCCAATAAAAGACAGCTAGAAAAAGTATACTGTGGGGTGTCTTTTACACAGGGAATGAAAGTAGGTGGGAGGCATAAAGCTGTTCCTATTGCAAAGAGGGATGAAGTCGTAGTGTAGCCAGCAACAATTAGTGCATATCATAACTGATAAGCTACAGATAAGAGAGAAAATCAAGGGGAATCCAACAAAAGTAGTTTTAAATTCACTGCAGCCCTCTCATGTTTCTTACAAAGCCCTGGCTTGCTGACTGTGGAGGAAAAGAAATGAGAACACTCTTTTTGTCTGTGTCTCTAAACCAAAGGAACTAAAGGCGTCATACAGAGGAACATGAATTTACCTTGGGTCCATTTTCACAGTTCCCAGACGAGAAACAATGATGACCTTAGGGAGCCAGCAGTGTTCCCTTAGTAGTCTCTATGTTAGGTATTTGAAATATATTGAAAATTAAAATTATAAGATTACTTCCCACTTAAGAAAACACACTGATTCTTTAAAAATATGAGCAAAATTAAAGATGAATTTAAGAAAATTACTCATGGCACAAAAAGCACAATAGCACTGCCCAAATCATCATTTATGGACAAAGGTGGTTATTTTGGCTGAGATAACAAATTACCCTTCCACAGCAGAAGGAAGAAAATAGTTTACAGTTCAAGCTGTAAAGTTATTAAACGAGATCTGACTGTACTAAGAAATGCACAATATATTAGAAAAGTCAATTTCTTAAATTAAATGGCAAATCAGCAAGTGGATGAAGGACTGACCTTGGATCGGGGTGGTGCTCGGATGTACCATTTACAGTCTACTGCTTCAGTTTCAGAAGCTTTTCCTTCTTTAACAATTTGTACAGATTCCACAATTCCTTCAGGTCCTCCCATCTCAAACTCACAAACTGAATAACAAAACACCAGAAAAAATGAAACCTGAACAGCAAACAAAAATGTTTTCTACAGCAGAATATAAAGGCCTCCAAGTTAGAAAAAAACCCAAAAACAACATACCAACCTGGCAATGGCTTCAAAACCCCAAGGTCCTTAAAATCTGGATCTTAAAAATAGAGAAAGACAAAATTAGTTTTGTTCAATATTCTAGGATGTTATGTCAATATGCTCAAATTTTATAATGCACTTTAGTTATATAATTATACATAGATCTCTTGGAAATAAGAAATGTTTCAAAACTATGGCAACACAATAATTATTAATGCAGAAATTACTGATATCGTCATACCAAGTTATTTTTTTCTGTTACGAAATCCTGCTTCTCTCTGTCTGTCCCTTTCAGAAGGGTACAAAAATATTTCTGCGTACATTAGCGAGAACATCACACACAGCTAACCACATGACATTTTAATACATCAGCCTAATGAAAGAGGATATATTTACAGATCCATTCAGAATCTTTTTGCCTATTTTGCATTTTGCAGAATAACACTCAACTTAACTAGAGAAATCTGAATTTAATTCTGTGTTTATGAATACTCTGCCATCCGTACTGCCCAAGAGGTGACACTTTCTTTGTCAGAAAAATCCATTTGGTCTTACTGGAAAAATTATTCCATAAGAATTACCATTAGAAGTTATTGTCCTAACAAGGTAATGTCTAATACATGTGCTATTTTCCATCAGATAAACATGACTGTATTTATTATTTGAGAGGGTTTGTATCATGTTTTTATAGTCAGGTGTCATACAGAGATGAAGTGAATTGGGTCTTAGACCTATGCTTCAACAGACAGCTATGCAATAGACAAATGATCATTTCACAAAATGTGGCTCAGTTTGAAGATACTGTCCAAAACCAGAAATATGAAAGACTAAAACATTTCAAGAAATGATTTCTTAGAATAGACTGGTCTTGTCTGGGAAATTTTTATCACTTGCACTGCTTTTCTACCTAAAATGAATGTTGTGCACTTTTTTCTCACTTATGGAACTGATCTTCTTGTTTCAGAATTGGGTCAGTGTAAGAAGGAACTATAAATAAAAAAAAGAAGAGAAATTTTGGAAGAATGAGATGTATCAAATGAAAAAAACATTAAACTCGCAACTAACCCACCAAATCTGCTGTTTCCCTCTAGCCTTAGCAAATTAAGAACAGTAAGAATCATAACCAGATAATATAACAAAATAGTCTAGTGCTGAATAAGCAAGATCAGCCATTTTAACCTAAACAGTCAAAAGGTGTTGACTTCAAAAACTGGAGCTGTAAAATCACTTTTTAAATTGCCCTTCTATACCCAGGCTGCTGTTCTTCCCAAATTTCTTTTACAGTTGCACAACATAAATCATGAGTAAATATTCATGAATTTACAGGACTGCAAATATAGCTGAGCAGGCAATTAGTATTAATTGTCAAGCATTTTTATAGATCAGTAGATGGACATGATTACCAACAACACTAAATGTAATCAAATATTTCAGCTAATTACTTAGATACTGATATCTAGCTCTGAAAGTGAGATACTTAAAGGAAATCTACTTTTACTTATGGTTCAAACTAACATCCCAACTGTATCTCATGTAACCATTGCATTCCTTCCTTTTACTGAGTTTGCAAGGATCACTCAGATTTACTGAAAACACTCCACCACATTAGTAAAGTACTGAGGAGGAAAGAAGGTGAAAAGGGTCCTGCCAGGATTTCCACCATATGAAAGGGTTTTCATATAAAGCAGTGCTAGTAGCAAATATCCAGGCTGAAATACAATCTAGACCATACAATTTGACCTGAGAAACAACTCTGAAAGTATCTTCTCATTTAACAATACAGCATTGTTGGTAACAATGCACACAGAAATGCACAATCCATTAACATTCTAGAAATAATGTAGATCTGCTCAGTTTTAAAAAATAAACTTTTGCAAGATTTAAACATTTCAAGAGTGAAAGGGAAATAAAATCTACTACACATGAGGTGATAACCCTTCATTAAATATTGCTATAATACCAATGCTACTATAATAAAAACAAAATCTGTAAATAAGATATTTTCACAGATGCTTAAAATTCAACCATGTTTAAGCATGTTTACCTAGAAAATATGGTTTTAGCAGCTCTTCTGTATGTAATCCAATCAAATTGTTATTCTCAGTCTGGCTGGGTCAGACCATTAATGCTATATAAACATTGACTGTCTAGATCTTCCAATAGACAGATGAAAATCATGTTCCCGTAAGGAAAACACCCAAGACTGGAAAATTTTCTGTGAAAAATAAGATGGATCACCCATAAGGAGAGAGAAAATGGGAGGCAAAATAGGAAGCAAGATGGAGCTGCTAGACACAGTCCAAAAAAGTGTCATTAATTTTTTTAAGGGGCATATGAGGAAAGGTTGATAGAGTTGGGACTGTTCAGCCTGGAGAAGGGAAGGGTCAGAGGTGATCCCACCAAGGTTTACAAAAACCTAATGGAAGGGTGCAAAGAGGATGGTGCCAGGCTCTTTTCAGTGGCATCCAGTGACAGAACAAGAGGCAGTGAGCACACCTTGAATCACAGGAGGTTCCATCTGAATATCAGGAAACACATCTCCAGTATGAGGTGACTCAGGACTAGCAAGGTAGCAGAGAGATTGTGGAGTCACTATCCTTGGAGATACTCAATATCTGTCTAGACATGATCCTAGGCAAGAGGCTCTAGGTGACCCTGCTTGAAAAGGGGGTTGGACAAGATGACCTCCAGAGGTGCCTTCTGAGATCAGCCATTTTCTGATTCTCTGATTTTGTAATAATTAAAGAACAGAATCGGATAACAGCGAAATAACCAGTCAAAAGACTAGATCTATTATCTGAGGTAGCAGCAGAGGTTAGACAAATCTCTATCACAATGCAGACTTGTTTTGTGGAATTTGCTCTGAGTCTCAGAAACATATACATCCAGCCTGGAGAAATCTGAAATACTTAGGCCTGTTTTTAAAAAGCTCCACTAGGTCTTCATGGGAGACTCTAAAGATTTTGGATGCTGGCTCTGGAATCTATATTTTCCACGGAACCATACTACATTACTTTATTTTTCATTTCACTGTTCCTGTGCAAGAAGTCTGGCTCTTCTAAACAGCTGGGAAACATGAAATTTAAATGCAAAAACAGGACAATTGTAAGCAGTTAGGGCACTTGATTGCTCAAAAATCTTATGAAATAATGAAAATTGTAAAGTTAAAAGGCATTGTACGTCAACTGGATTAAGTCTTCAAAAAGTATGTAAATGACCTTGTTTACAAGTATGCTGCAGCATCTTATGTGATTGCCCAGCTGCAGTATATCCACACAGAAACATGTTTAGCCACCAGTGCATGCACGTATGCATGCAATGCCTCATTCCTTGTCACTTGCACAGAAGGTGAAATTCTTTAAATTTAAATTACTTGAATAATTTCTGTAAGACACAGGGAAAATGCATAAAGTTCAAACTAATTACTAGCAACAAGATGTTCTGCTGGTAAGTATTATTGCAAATCAATTTTAAAAGATCACTTTTTGAATTAAAAAATCCAGTTATAAAGACCGTTCAACTTGTGTTCAAAGACAGATTGCATAAGGCTTTTATAAGTAATGTTGTAATGCAGAAAAATTTGAGTATTTTCTCTCTTACAAATGCAAAATTTGTAAGTAAACCTCTTGCATTTTATTCGAATTTCCTTAGCTTTTCATATAAAATTCATTTGGGCACTTTTTTACCCTGCAACTTCAAACCTGCTGCTTTCACTGATAAAAAATAATAGATATCTCACTCTTGGAAGTCAAAAGATACAAGTTAACATTTTAATATCTCTTTTAAAAAATGGAAGATTGAGTTTGTGTGTTCCTGATCATAGCTGGACTACAGTATACTTAATCATGCATTTTTTTTAATATCTGAAGTGCAATATATACAGTAAAGAACATGAGCAATTGCTTTACAGTTAAAAGTCAAGGGGAGGAAAATATGTAATACAAAACTCTTGTGCAGAATAACTTTTGAAGTATTTTTCTCTTTTCTTCTATAAATGAGATGTGAAGGAATTATTTGAACTATTTGAACAAACCATACACTACAAAGGTTTGATGTTTAAAATGTAAGGGTGTTTTTGCTGTTTGTGAATACAAAAACCTCCTTTTTAATAGATACATACAGAAAGTAGTCACAGTAGGTTGAAGCCATATTTCCTAATCAGAAGCAGTGAACTATCCACTTTTACTCACTGATCAGAAAACTGTAGATATATCTTTCTATTTCTCTGCCTTTGACTAGAAATAGATATTCAACTTCTATCCATCAATATTAACAAATTTTAACACATGTACATGCTTCTCTCTAAGAGAACTTATTAGAGACCTGATTTTGCATGTAAATACTCATAGAATAGTGGAGAGAATTGCACTATTCAGAAAGCCACCAGTTATTTATCTTCAAGTTCACTAAGTCAGGTTCTTTTACAATGATTTCTGGGAGCCTAAACTGTTCCTGCCCTTGAGGCGTGAAGTATAGTTCTCTATAAAAGCAGAGGTTGCAGAATTCAGTACAGAAAAGGACAATTATTCTGAGGTATTTTATGTCATTGCCTCATAGTATTTGATGATAGAGTAAAAGTATTAGAAGAAGATGGTCAAAAGATTTAAAAGCATAAAAATCTGCTCAAATAATCACTAAAATAATCCTAAACTAGAAAAACATTTCTATAAGTAAGCACTGTTCATGTGGTGTTCAAACGGAACTTAGCTATTCTGCTGGAGTGAGTAAAGAAAAACAAGTAAGAAGAAAAACAACATGAAGTTAAATAGCTGTGCAAAAATCCACAAATTATTTTTTATTAGCCTAAAATGATTTTTTCCAGATGGCTCTTACATATTTGTAGTCTTCTTGAAACTTCTATATATGTCTATATTTGTACCAATGATATCAAAAGGTCTTCAAAGAAAGCCTGTAGTTTGCTAGACACTGTGGAAAGGTTCTACAATAATTATAGTGGGCACTATTATGTGCTGTATTTGCTCTTTGTTTTCTACGTTTTCTTTTAAGGGCAATACTGTGAGTATTGCTGGTCTTTCGGAGGCTACATATTTATAAACTAAAATAATGCTTCTCAAATTTTTCACTCCTTAGCAAAGTCATGAAAGAACTCAAAGCTGATAAGTGAAAATGTAGCAGTGAACATGACTCCTGCTATTTCACCTTGAAGATCTACCTGCCATTAAATCAGCAAAAAGTCATATGAAGACAAATATTGTTGAAATAACATCAACTATCACCCAAAAGTTTGATTTCTACCATATCTTCTTTTTTTTTCATTTTTTTCTTTTGTCACTTTACTACTCTCAGCTCATACTTACAAAATATCTTTATAGTGTAATTAATATATATAGTGATTTGCAAACTGTACTGCTATGGTGGCCTCAGTAAAATGAGATATACTGCAAATGTTAGCAATAGTCAGACGTTTGTATGCCTAAAGTATGTTTCTTTGTTTCTTTGACATCTCTTTGGAAATAAAAATGCTGTATCAACAGAAAAAGAAAAAGGGAAAAACAAAATCTATGTCTTTGCATAACTTCTTGCTAAGATTAGTCAAACTGGGCAGACAAGAAGCACCTGAATGAATTCCACTGCAATAGAGCACATGATAATAGAAGTTGCAGTTAAATTTCTCTTTTCATGCACACAGTGACAGGCTTTGAGATTTTAGCCTGCTTGCCTCTGTTGTCTATTCGGTAAACCATTTAGACTAGGGTCTTTCTCCCATGTAAATTTTGTATGGTTGGGAACCATGTCAGAAAGCAAAAGGTCTCATGAGGTTCTGGGTCTCATCCTCAAATGGTGTTTGAGCTATTTGATATGTGCTCCTAAATCCCAGAAGTGAGAAGTTCCTCTTCGAACTGACCTAGTAACAAAGGAGAGCAAGAATGGGCAACGATGTCATCATAGGCTGATCAATGGAGAGGGGAAGCCCTGGAGCCTTGATATGTGTGAGATTATTTGGCAGATCATTTTTATTATGTTAAATATTTACACTAGCAGCTGAGTGCTCCAATTAGGCATTATATTCCCTTTATGCAGGCCACTGTTTGTGGAAATTCAGGGAAAAAATGATCCTATGATGAATATTTCAAGGGCTGCATTTACCTTTGTGTGCCGGTTGCCCAAAAATATTGAAACAAGACTGAATGAGCTCAGGAGTCCACTTTATCTGAGTAATGCAGCCTTGCTGTGACAGTGCAGCTGACTTGACTGCCAGGACTGACTATCAGTCAAGGGCAGCACCCTGTCTGTGTCTCCCCAAGATAATATCCTGGAGGCTTCCTGTAATTGACTAATGGTCTCTGAACTGGACTAGGAAGAGAGATGTGCAACACTACGGTGCTTTTCCTGAACAATGTTGAATTCTAAGTATTCCTAGTCATGCAACTTCAGTGGAATACTACTAAAGACTCAGGATTTTTCTCATTGTTTTTTATAGATGACTTCTAGCCCAGTCCAAGGAAATAACAGTTTAAGTTCATGTCAGAAGACTAGGGGAAAAAATGAGCCTGAGGGTTTAGCCACAACTGAGTACCAGGCATTACTTCTGCAGGTTGAACCGATTTACACATGGTTATTTCTTGCTACCACTGAGTGCAGAATCTGCACATCCTTTTCACGATATTCATGCTGGATCAGTCCATAGGGTGGATTTCTCAGGACAGAAGGATCTTATGAGAACAGCTTTCTGACTTAAAATAGCCTTTGTTGTTTTATCATAGGAGAAATGTTTTCTCCTAGTTTTACCTCAGAACATTCAACAGAATGAATACATTCACTGTAGTGTTCTTTTGAATAGCTACATCTTTTAGAGCTGTTATAGTCAAAAATTGTACTACTTGTGCTGCTTCAAATAGTACTGTATAACCTGTAGTTTACCACACATTGTGACACATTTTCAATTAAAAAAGAAATACAACACAGTGTTTATAGCTACTAATATTCTCCTACTGGAGAATAGTAGCTGGCCATGCCAGCGATGGCATCTTTTTGAAGATAACTGCATCTCACATGAGAAGCTCAAATATCTCCTCTAATTTCCACGTGTGAATATCTCACTTTCCACTTTAGCAAGAGAATTTTTCCACTGTCTTCAAATATTTTTCTCTTACAGCCTAGCAAAACAGCAGGTAGTCTTTTGCTAAAGTGAAGAATTGTGTCAGAGAGCACCAGAGGGAACTGAATTGTGTTTGTAAAAACAACTGCATGCTTAATCATCAATGGGCATATATCAGAAGGAGATGAAACAGACAAAATGCCCCAGAAAACAAGATTCTTAGAGTAGAAACAAGTGAAATAGCCACAGACAGAAAAATCCCATTCATTAGTTTACTATGCAATTGCTAGATTTTTGAAAGTTATTGGATGAATTATGTTCTAGTACTCTCCTGTAACAAAGTCATTGTATGATTCAAAAAGTCAATGTCACAGGACGTTTTTTAAATGTATTCTGTATCCAGGGTAGAAATCTTTAGGATCAAAGGGAAAAAATCTAGGTTTTCATCCCCACTGGAACATTTTTCTTAAGGAAAAACTAGAAAAAAAACCCTAGCATATATCAAAGGAAAAGTGAAATTCATTTTTTAAACCCAATTGTCACCTCCAATTGTAATTATATATGCCCACCACAGACACTTTCAGAGAACAAGAAGAGGAATTATAAATCCACACAGCTCAGTGAATTGCTGAGGAAGACATATTAACACCAAGTCCCAAAAACAACTGTGGGAAAAGTAAGTCTTCTGTCCTGTCATTTCAGAATTCATAGCAGTATAAATTTCACTGACACCAGATCTTTCCTTCTTCTTCTGCTACACTTAGGTTTTCTGGCTAGAAACTGTCCTTTCAAGGAACACTGAGCTGTTGACCTCAGCATTTTCCCCAAATGTACAGAATGATAAGATGGGTTTTCAAGAACTTTAGCTGCAGAGTATATTGGGGAGCATCTTTGGAGATATTCTAACACTTCTGCTTCTTCATCTTTTCAACTGCATAGGGCAGCAGCCCTCTCTGAGGAAGGGTTTCAGAAAGAAGTCTGTGTTAAACTGTGAATTCCCTACTTAAATTACCCACAGCCTTAGGAATTTTACATTTTATTATACAAGGTAACATTCAGATATTTAAAGGACAAAAAGAATGTACTGGAAATAAGCAATAATCATTCCCCTTTTTCTAGTATTATGACATTCAACTTCTCCTGAGATTATGGGAGGAAAACATTTAGATAATTTTTGGTTAATCTAGGCTTTACAGACAGGTTTTTTGCCTTACAATTAATTTGCTTCCTATTGGTTATAACTTCATGAGAGTGACTTTCCCTTTTGTTCAAATTGATAATTTTTCTCTAATTTCATGCAATTAAAAGTGCCAGAGAAAGTTCAAACCTCAATTGATTCCTAATACTGACCTAGAGTAGACATAAACTGTTAGAAACAAGACATGAGGTCAGCTAGGACTTCTATTATTTTGATGAGAAAAGTCCTACTGTATGCTTTACTATGTAAACCAAACATAATTCACACCAGCTCTTGCCCCAAACATTTCCACTTAAATTAATGAATAAACATTGTTCCTCATAAACAACGCTAACATATGTTTTGCTGCATGCTCACATGAAAAAATCAACATGAAAATAAGTTCTAAAACAGGGGATATTGTCTTCAATCTTTTTAATTTTTCTTTAAACAACATTCTTCTAATGAATTCTCAGTCCTCTCTGAGTAGCATTTATGCCACATGCTCTGTGTTCACAAAATGCCCTCAAACTGGTTGGTCATGAACATCACAAACAAATGAGTCTGTGGGTAAGTGGAGATTTGGAACCTAGAATCTGAGTAGAGTTACATTCATGTCTATAAAACTCTGTTGCCTCTGACTTTTCCTTATCCCAGAAACTCCACATTCAGCTATCCTTACCCAGTGATTATATTAAGTATAGGTTAGTAAAATTTTAATTCTACTATCATAACGTTTTAGGTTTAAAAATTATAGTTTACATGGAATTTAAGAGATTTACCTTTTTTCCCCCTCTGTTCAAAATCTACCAGTCTGAAGCAGTGATATTATTTTCACTGGATTTACTCATAATTTTAATATTGATTCTAAAAGAAGCAAGTTTAGGCCCAGAATCGGAGTTGAATTTAGCAATTGATTGAGTCCTACACTGACAAACTGGTTCAGCCAAATACAGAGAATAAACACTGATCTTTTGCATCACATTCACAAATAAGACATTGTGGTTCACTGAATCACACTTCAGAAAGGCAGTGTTCATAAGTCCTTCTGTCTACTTTATACAATACCCAATATTGCTGTGTAACTGGCTCAAGAGACAGGGAAAAGAACAGCAAAATGGGTACTGATTAGAGATTGTCTAGTTCTACCATTGATATGGTAATATTTAGAAGAAATGAGGACCCAGGAGAGTTTTGACTTGCAGCAGCAGCAGGTCAAACATGATGGCCAGTCACAGCTCTCAGGATTGTTAAGTAGGTGTCAGCTGCTTACCCAACAAGTAGACAATAATTAAAATTCATTTGACCAGATCAAGTTTTTGACTGCCAAACAGCAGGATTTTTCCTAGCTTGATTTAAAAGAGTCATTTAAAGTTCTAGAGATAACAATGAAAAAAAAGTCAACTATAAATTAAACCTTTCCTTAAAAAGTACTTAGTAAATCATTGATCTATATTTATATTGAAATATCACTGATATGCAATACTCTAGAGTACAAAGAACTGTATTATTGCTACAAATTCTTGTGGAGGATGCACATAAAATGACAGACATTCAAACTCCCAAATTTGATTTTTAAAATCTTAGGCCAGCATGTATTTTATTAAAAAAAACACTATAAAATTATTTTGTAGAATATCAGTATGACATGCATAGTTGGCAGCAGTTAATAACCAACTGCCTAAAGCCCATAATGAAATCAGCATTTAGGAATAAAATATTTTTAGGAAGTATTTTCTGCATTCTCTTTTAATATTAATTTTCACGTAGACTTGAAAAATGAGCTACAGGAAAAGAAAATAAAAGAAAGGAAAAAAAATCAAAAGAAAACAAGAGGAGTGCAATACAATCTTTTGTTAACCCACATACTGCAACCAGCAGATTTGATAACATTGTCTCTTGAGCTTCAACTATCAGATAACATCTGGCAAATGATGTATGTAAGTCCTGTTACACAACATCTTCTGGCTTCTCAGTGTCATCTAGGGGACTGATATGTGACTAGAATAACACATTTCACACTGCCTGCTTCTGTCATGCTAGTACAAAATTTTAACAATGGATGTGTCACAGAAACCAGTTTATCTAATCCTGAATTCTCAAAAAATTTTTTGCAATTACTTTTTATCATCTTACTCATGAGTCAAACAAACTTTCTTAACAGAAACAGCTGGATATTAGATAGACTTTTGACAACCAGGTATTAAAATAAATTTTTTTCATCTTTAATGTAATGACCTCTGTAGCAATATTTTTGAAGTGTTGATCAAAAGCATTTGTTTACTTATTTTCACAATTTTGCAGTGAATTTATTCCTTTCAGTGGCATTCTCAATTGTTTGGTACATCTCATCACCCTATAAACTAAAAAGCAAAAATTAATTGGAAGTACATTTTACAACGTGTATTCCAGACCAAAACATTTTTTCTCATTGAAGTTAAAACCTTCTCTACAAACCTATTTGAGGAAACTGCAATGTCAGGCATTCACCACCCAGTGAATTGCAGACTATGCTGCAATGATGTAAACAATATGAATTTTAAATAATCAAGAAGAGTTTTCAGAGCAAGAATATTATTATTATTATATGATAATTGTCTCTTTCAAAAAATTATCCATAAGTACTGCTCCATTTTTATTTGAAAAAGGTCCTTTGACAATGGATGCATGAACAAAAGTTCAAGTAGTGGAAGTGTAGTAAAAATGTAATGGAAACTTTATTTTATGTTTCAAATTTTAAATCCAAGGAGTGGAACCAGTACTCACTGCAAATGATTGCAGAATTTGTAACACTTCATTTTACAGCTTGTAAATCTGACTGACCAACTGAGTTGAACCAAAAAAGCTTATCTGAATTAACTATGCTTTAAGCAGATCGAAGAAAATAATTTCATTTCAGACAATTCCAGGATAGTTTTTTTAGGAACAAGGATATCTAGAGGAAGAACAGCACAGGAAGACAGAAAAATAATTAATCACGGTGTACTAACTTCAACAAAAACTCAACTTATTGAAACAAAATATTTTGTAAAAAAAAGGAAAAACAGGGATAGAGTAAGTTGAACCTATTTAAAGCTGTATTAGTTTGATACTTTGCAAATAGACAAATGCTGAATTGATATAGATCTACCACATCCCTTGCAAGAAGGTAGAAAACCAGTTTCAGTTCATTAAGAGTTGAAGAAACGGTAGTTTCACTCCCCAAAACTAAAAATATTTCATTTTTACTTAGTTCAATAGATAGAAAAGTAGAGGACAGTTTTTAAATGTACTTACTTTTAAGTAAGTACCCAAGCCTAGAGATTGCCTGGATTTAGGCACATGCTTAGATGTAGGCTTCCTGAAATTCTTTGCTAAATTGAGACTAGATTTAGTGGCTTGTCAGTGCAGCATTTGAGCATAGTAAGCTTAAGCAACTGTTCTTTGGAATTATCCTTGGGCATATCAGAAAGTAATTTCAGAGATTTTTGATGGATTACGGTGTTAAATTATAGTAGCTGTTATTCTTATTTGGCCTGAAGGCCTTTATGAAAGGAGCGGCTTTGCAGAGAAAAAAATAGGGACACCTAAGCATTTGGATTTGTCACAATAAAATAAAACCCTGTGCAAATTGAAAATATGTACACATTGAACATAAATTGAACAAAAAATGACTTGTTGATTTTCCTAAACGAAAGATTAGGAATATCTCTATCTAATGTGAGTTAATATTATAAGGAAAAACTCCCACATTTAATCTACTCAAATATTCACAAATATTAAACAACACCCACAATAAGCAAGTGACTCTTGCATGAACTCAATTTTATTGAAAATTGAATTCTTTTAAAATAGGACTTCAAAATTTTAACTTCTCACTGCCTCAATTTGTCATGATCATTTTAGGACAACACACCTTGTTGTATAGATTACATCAGTCAATGCTATTGAGAGGATGTTTGTTTGTATCTCCTCAGTGTATGTAAAAGGTAAAAGTATATATGGTAAAAGGAAGTTGTCAGTAGCTTGACATAGGCTATAATTCTACAGAGAGAGAGAAAAGAAAGGAAAAAGCAAATAGGACTAAGTAGGGGTGTTAATAAGCTTGATTCACAGTCTTGATTTTTCACAAATTTTGTGTCTAGCAATAGATATATTGGCCAGATTTAGCCATAGAGATGACACCTACTTCTCACAGATATCATTGTATAATCTGTTTCTCACATGAAAAGGACTTTACATGATATTATTTCTCTAACCCATGACAGCAGTACAATATTAAAGATTGCAGCAGGCTCTTTGATATCTTAGCCCATAATAGAAGAAAAAGAGAAGATGGATCAAAGGCATAGATGCTCTAATGGGCAGGCTAAATTTATTTACAAAATATTTAAAACAAAATTTGTGTCAAAGTTGAATGAAGCATGATTTTATTTTTAGACCTGCCCATGAAAGAAGCTCAAGTGTGATATCTGAAATTAAAGTATTACATAGTCTACATTACTCAACAAGACAGTAAACAAATCAAGATAGGTCTTAGCCGTTATCAATATAGCAAAAGATATATTAAGATGACAAAAAACACCCACTAGAACTACAAATATACAAATAATATTCAATAACATTCAATCTCAGTACTGGTAAGCAGAAGAGATTCTCTGGATTGTCCTCTTCACAAAAATATGAGTACTGTCCTTAGAAAATGAACAAACGCTAGGCAATAGATGAGTGTACGCAACAAAGGGTGACAGAAGATTTACTTCTTATTGGACATGTTTCATCATTTACTAAATATTGCCTACTGCAAAAATATTCAGTTCTGGAAACAGAAACGTGACTCAGTTTTCCAAGGACTTAAGTGTACAAAGCTACTAATTATTGGGCAAGAACCCTGTTTATTAGCCAAAGGGAACTGAGTGATTTCTAACAAGAGTTTGTGTATATTTCTTTAAGGAGAATTAGCTAGAACCACTATCCAAAGAGTAAAAAATCTGTTAAGGAAAGGTAAATATCTCAATAAAGGTCATTATTTATTGCTGCTAGAATTGAGAAATGCTTCATTAAATAAAATAGACAATAACAGAAAAAATCTACAATCACAGTTACTTGAACCTATGCAAAAAGATGACTGAAAAGAAATGATATAAACATGGGTTTTACCTAATAAATACTGACAGCTGAAGAATCAAACCTGTCGCAACTGAGTGGCTACACTAAAAAATAGTTTTTCTGCCTAACAGATGGGCCACAGTCAGACTGATTAAACAAAAGCACTGGGGCAATTGCTAAGATTTATTTGCTATACCAGTAACACCTTATAAACCTGTAGATAGAATGCATAAAGATGAAAATTGAACAGCTTAAGTATAAATAAAAAAAAATAAGAATTGCTTCAATGTCAGCAGAATCTCTCCAGATATCCACAATTCCAAGGTCACTAAGAGAAACTATTACAGCCAACAACAGTGTTGTCAGGATGAGACCACAACGCAACCACCTAGGAGCGCATCCCACTATAAGGTATTAGAAAATCTGCCAGATGAGAAAATCAGATGACCTGGAAAACCTTTGAAGAGTATTCAAAAACTCCTTATTTATTACATATGACACAAAGAAGTTTCCAATTTTTCCCTGGAAGAAGTGCTATAATGTCTGAATGAGAGCTACCAAGTAACACTTAACAACAGGTTTCGGAGGTGCTGTTCTGCATGTGGGTAGTGAAAATTCTCATTGTAAATAAGTTATTTATAAACACTTGTGGAAGATGACTACCCAGGCTTTCTGTTCAGTATAAATTCCATAATATCCTCCCTGATTTGCCATTTCCAAGTGCTCCATAAACATTACAGAGAAATCAAGACTTAATAGGCAAAACAAATGTCCAGGGCCCACTGGTTATTTCCTCATTTTATAAGTGTTTAAAGCAAAGGGTAATCACTTTATATCAGACCTAAGGTTAAGCTAACTCAGCATAGTATTTACACAAAGCCAAAAGTTTATCCTTAGGGAAAAGAGGATAAGAAAAAGACCATATTTAAGGAAAATCCTCTGCTGCTTCTAAGATTTAGATTTAATTGTTCTGTAACAAGTAATAATATAAACTATTTATAGAATGACAGTGGTATTGTAAAAATGCAGTTTAATCTAAAAATGTTGGTTTTCTAGGACTAATTTTGAATGTACTTCTAAGCTTCCTAAAGATCCCTCACAGGTGCTCCAAAAACAGACATTTTATCAGAGAAATGAGATTCCTCTGAAAATAATATTTATCATTGCAACATCATTATCACCATTATTGGTGAGATTGCCTACGAATGAAGAAAGGTGTTTCCTGTGGAGGTGGAATAGAATTATTTGTACCTGTACTGCTGTAGAATATCCTAGCAAACCCACTCTAGAAGTCTGTGTCCAGCTTCTTATGGAATGAAAACAGGGAAAGCATTTTTGTAGAGAACAGGGGTAGTACTGATGGCAGGGGAAGCAGTAAGCATCCCTAGTTAAGTTGTCATTTTTCTTTACCCCAATGCTAAAATACTTAAAACTGTACCTTATATTTCTCTCGCTCTTGTTTTTACATCAAAGTTCAACAGAGTAGGAACTTAAGTGTTCAACTTCCTTCTGTTGGTAATATGGTACTCCCAGCATTCAGGGATTTCTAAACTAGGAAGTTCTGTATTTGCCTTTTGGGTATTGTCAAAAGAAACATATAGCTATGTGATGGCAAGATGTAATATGGGATCTGAGAACCCCACGAGACCTTTTAGATACTCATTTGCTCCACATAAAGAACAATTTTTCACTTGAAATTCGATATAAACCTGTGATCATGATTTTCAATATAATGCATCATCATACATGAGACCAGATGCCCTAATGCCTTGTAAACAGCAATGAAGTGCCTGACTTTTATGAAGTGCGCTTGTACGAACATACTAAAAGTTCATGACTGAAAAAAGTTGCTTATAACAATTTGAAGTGCTGGGGCCTAGATATCTCAATAAATAAACCAGATTCACTCTTTCGGGGTTTTTATTTGACATTACATGGTTCTGTTTCAAAACTTTAAATGAAGAGTTATAATGAGTAATTTCTCATACTTTCAAACCAACTCTGATCCCAAAGGAAAAACATTGTCTCGCTCAAGGTTGAATGATTCTGGAATTGTTTGTTGGCTCTCAGAAAACTTAACTGGATTTCAAGTGGGTAATTAGAAATAATCAGACCAGATTCAGAAGAGTAAACAAATAAATAAAAGTAAGTGAGCTAACTCACATGGATGTTCAGCTGTCCCAGATGCCTGGGAAATATCCCTTGCTTAAATACACTCAAGGGAGAGCATGGACATTAGATGACAAAATGATTTGATAATATTTTTAGATTTCTAAGATTTTTAGAACTGTGATTGAATTTAATAAATTCACATTAAATTTTTCATGAGTTCGAAAATATGAAAATTCCCCAATGAGGAAGAATTTGGGTTGTTTTTTAATTTTTTCTCTCAAGATAGACGACATAATTATTCCATTACTCTGACATTCACTGCAACAGGAATGTAAAAGTACTGTTACTCTGGTTAGAAAGTGTTTCATATTCCACCTTTTGGGACACAGGATTATAGATCTTTTTTTCTCTTTCTATTCAGGCAGCTGAATAGAAAACATTACTGACTGACGTTTATATTAATGAGGCTAAATAAAAACACAGATGGCTTCTACTAAGTGAAGGAACTGAAAGTAATGATGTGCTATCTTAAGCCACTGTCCTGCAAAATCAGGGACCAGGATAAACAGAAATCTGATTATTCTAGCTGAGCAAGAAAGCTCAAACATAACCTCTGTCTGCCTGAATCCTTGTCTGTACTAAAAAACGGAACCTTTTTAAAGAAGAGTTGTCAATAATTTGAAGTAGTACTTGAATTTTTCTATACAAAACAGTGATTTAACACCACTTTGGAAGAAAGTCTTGAGACAAAACTTTTTAGGAAAAATGAGTGTAACAGATTGAGTCAAAGGACCCAGAACTGTGAAATGAAATTTCAAGTGTAGGCCTTTCAATGTCCCAGAGAACGACAAAACAAGAGCAAGAATGAATTATCCTTTGACTTATCTCATGGGCCTTTCCCTAGACAATCACAACTGTATTCAAAATGAACCAGATCAATCTGAAAATATTGTAACCTGATATATATAGCTCTCATACATCAGATTTCCTTAAAAAGAAACAACCCAATAAAAATGTTTGTATACATTTATGAAGGTTTCATAGCTTCAGATAGTTCAGTTTTGAAATGAACACAGTTAATTAGAACTTAAAAAAATAAAAAATAAAATTGAAATAATATAAAAAAGGTAAAGAAGTTTTCATTTGCTTATAAACTCTCATGTATAAAAAATGGTTGAAAATTTACATGAAATTGAATTTGGTTATTACTGATATTAGCTGTAAGATTGCAAAAGATTAATACTTTTTCCCTTAAGTCAGAGTTTTGACATTGAAAATAGTCTATTATACCATACGTACAACTTCATTCATCCAAATGTCGCATAACACTACAATTTATAAATTACAAAAATTAAAGCCTAAATTATGCTCTTAATAAGGAACTTTTTTTGCAAAACTTTTAGTAGTTTTACCAGTTTCTGGGTGTGTTTGTGTTGGTTAGGTATGTAGCTCTGATTTTGTTGTTAAGTGTTTTCTTCTGCAAGATCTTACCTTTCAGAGAGCTGAAAAGATCTCAGACAGAGGTTTATTTAAATGGAAAAGAATTTATGGCAAAAGACTTATATTTGTTTCTGAAACCCCAGACCCTACTGGACTTTTGCATTGGTGGATGAACTCCCAACAATTTCAATACCAAGGAGTCAAAGAAATTATTGAACAGAAAAGTTCTAGTAATTGAAAATTATTAGTCTATCCCTTAGGATTTTTCCATATAATTTCTTTTTATAGGACTTAG
This sequence comes from Corvus hawaiiensis, assembly GCF_020740725.1. Taxonomy (NCBI): domain Eukaryota; kingdom Metazoa; phylum Chordata; class Aves; order Passeriformes; family Corvidae; genus Corvus; species Corvus hawaiiensis. Next base: position 8,341,053 of record NC_063242.1, on the reverse strand, counting down.
TCCAAACTAGTTTTAAACTGCCTTAGGTGCAGGACTATTTCCATTTGCACAGACTAATAGATCTTCATTGCAGCATTTTTCATGATAACCTAATTGATCTTTTTTTCAACTTCATCCAGTTAGCTGTTTTTATACACCCTGGAGACATAGTAAATAACTTCTTTCCCTGTTTCTCCAGGTACCATTCAAATAACAATAAATGGTTGAAGCTTCAATTTAGTCAAATTTGCTTCTTTTTTTTTTTTTTTTTTTTCTCAAATCTTGGCATGCACCCACACATTTAACATCACATTACTTTATCCTCCATTAAGATCTCAAATACAAAAGAGGCAGATGAGAGACACACCAGGGGTAGGTGGGGACCCTCAAAGATTGCTGATACTCGAGAAATAGCTGCGTTGCACTTGTCACTGGGATGAAGAAAGCCTCCTCTGCAGGTTGAAGTTAGGAAGAGTGTCCTCCTTTTGACAAGTGAGATGAGTGGCAACAAAAACTGCATCTCCCCATAGCATTTAGCTGCTCCAGACAGCAATAGTTTCCAAAGGAGTCTTTGCTTTGGATCATTTTTGTCATGTTCTTTAAAGAGAGGCTAGCTGAAAGTTTTCTTCTGATCTCTCCTTTGTTCATAATTTAATTTTATAAGTTGTCACTACCTAAGCTGAATCTAGGTGGTTTACGTGATGATTTCCGTATTGGAGTCCTCTCCAGCTACTCTGTTATACTCTGGAGTGCAGTCCTCTCTGTGCTACTCTTTTATACAATCTCAAAAGCCATCATTCTGTTTTGTTAATTGGCAGTGACCCCTCCCAGGGCACACATATGGACAATAGATCTCAAAATGTCATGCCTTAATAATGTCTGCATAATAAAAGACTGTCCAAATAATAATGTGGAATGTGAAGTTCTTCAAGGAGGCAGCAGTGCTGTTTAGCACTTCTCAGATTAATCATAGTCTCATTTTGGCCAATATTACTAGAAACTCCCTACTACTTGCAGAGTTTTCTATTGAAATGGAAGGAGGGGAAAAAAGAAAGAAACAAGGAAGAAAAAAGATACAGCTATTCCATCTGAAGTCTAGAATAATTTATGCTGCTGTACCAGTTTACCAGCACTGATCCTTGTGTAGAAATTCTCCTTACATCAGTAGAAAAGGAATGACGATAAAACATGATCCATTAAATTGTCTTTTACTTGAGAGTTTTTTTAGACAGAGTAAGCTGAAGATTGTGCTATGTGTATCTTTTCAACCATAATTCACAACCCTTTGTCAAAAAAAAGGTCAAGAAATCTAAAGCAAAGCTCTTATGGCACAGGGTGAGGAAATGGCAAAAGCCCACAGACCCATGGTAAATGAGAAATAAAAATTTAACTCCGTTTTCAGAGTGGACATGCATGATTACAACAAAATTTTGTCCGTTGTCTTGGAATTTACAATAGATATATATACCTGGCTATCAGATGATTTGCTACAGAAATTCTGTCTTCTGTTGCCATCTTGAACCTTCTAAATACGTTTACCCACTGCAAAACAGTATCCTTGACTTGAAAGAAAATTTAACTATGCTGATTAATTTTATAGCTATTTTCCTTCCATTAATGAAAGAAAACCAAAAAGAAGAACAACATAGAGCATGTAGACCTGCCATCTTCTATGAGGGTACTGGCATGATTAAGGAAGAATTTTGGGTCTGCTAATTTTGGGTGATATTGTAGAGAATATTGTTCAACCTAATACAACAATTCAGCTGAAACAATAGTGACATAATTGACAAAAATACCTAATAATTACAGTGCTTTAGAGTGAGCTATATTGAAGTATGACTCATCACTCAAAACATAAGTCATAGAACTACGTCACATCCAGCAGTGCAGTGCAGTGCAGTATAGTGTAGCTGCAGCCCAAGAAGACATTTAAAATCAGCAATCTTTTGTTAATAAGTGGGGGAGCAAGGGAATTAATCAAAAGTATGACTATGAATTTTGTTTTACTTTAATAAATTAAATTTAAACAGTGGCTAGGAATACTTGTACAATTGCAATTAAGATTTACGGCCTTTTTAGAAAAATATTTAATACATGTTACTGTTTGGACCTCTCATGTCCTCTGGTAATATTTGTAATAGTTTGCTTTATTGAGAAAGAAGAACTATTCTACTCCTCAGCTGGGGAAATGTTTGGTGAAGTGGAAAAGCGATGATGGAATTTTCTGAGATAATTACATTTTTTTATTAGAATACTTTATCAATGATCTTTTTGAAAGAAAAGCTGTACAGTGTAACAGTCAAGCATAAAACACATAACTTCCCATGAAACATTTTGAATGGTTTTCTGTAATAGCATTCACTTGAAAAAAATACTTTTAAAAACTTCAGAATCTGAAAATTTTTCCCTTGAATAAGCCTTACTTGCTATGCAAAAATACATATGACCTCTATCAATTTCCTATTAATACCTTCCTTGATAATAAACAAAGTCCCAGCTAAAGATATTATTCAACAGCAAGATAATACATCGTTAGAAAAGTTATCATGATAAGCTTTTTCTATTAAAAAGTTTGATGGTTTGTACTTACCAGGTGTAAAATTATACCGAGCAGAAAACCCAATAGATTCCAGTTCACCATCAGCAAAAAATTTAATCCACAGGAATCTGCCACTGGATTTTATCATAGGTGGATTTTGCTGTCCACAGAAACGTCCAATGATTGGGGAAAAGCCAAAAGGTCCATCTCGTACTTCAATATGGTCAAATTTACACTCCCAAGAAGGCTCTATGGAATATTTTTCATCAAAGTGTAGTTCAATGCATTGTCTAGGAGCAGCTAGAGACAAAAAGAAAATTATCTTAATATTTTTCTAACCCAAGACCCTCCAAAACTAAAGCAAAACTGAAGAAAATCAATGATACCAATTTTGCATGCATCTTAACATTTTGTTTAAAAACTTGTTTGAAAATTAGTACATCTGTATTTTTTATAGATTTCACAGACTCAGGTTACTTGTCTACTGTTTTCCTTTTAAAAAGAGTACTCTTAACAGCAGTGCTTAGTAAAGCTAAGAGAGATATTTATGATGAAAAGAAAGATATAGTCAGGAACAATTTCTTCAGACATATAAACTTTCTAAGAAACTTACATATTTAGAAAAATATTTTTTCTCTTTTATTTGGGGGAGGGGTGTTAAGCAGAATACATTTTTATACCTAGTACTGTCAAAGATGATGAAGAAAAAGCTGATCAGAACTGTGCTACAGTTTGTGTAGCACAAGTGGACAGATTATGTTCCTATATGTGTTGCACTGACAAACTGGAGTGTAATTGCTTATACGCAGAATTATTTATCATCTCATTGGAAACATAAGAACAAATGCAGTTAATTCTCACTTAAGGAAGAACTAGATAAGCATGATAATTGAAGAGCAAATGATATACTGAAAACCTTGAAGGAACTTCATAGTGGTCACTTAACTAGACATTAAAAAAGTCCATCTTTAGTGATAGGTACAAAGTCTAGAGATGAAATGATCTCTAAAACAAATATTCCCTGGCATCTCCTGTATAAAGCAAAAAAGTAACTGGTAGAAATATAGTATTTTATTAAAAGGAGGAAAAATAACATGGTTTGATCTATGTATGTTATCAGAGGCAGCCTCCTAGAGGTTCACTGTTTTCTACACTTAATGCTGTCCATAGCAAAAACTGTGTGCCTTCCACATCTAGAGCATAGTGCGTTAGAGCCTTTTGCTGACAAAGCCCTCTACTAAGACAAGGATTTGTTGTGTCATTGCCCGCTGTGCCTCTCATGGGATCATGTCCGACACTTTACACATATCAAAAGAGGTTTGTATTGCTATGAGCTTTGCCAGAGTTACCATTCTTTTCTCATGAAAATATGCAAGATCAAACTCCATGCTGAGTGCATAAGCTTAGCATGGCAACTGCAGCCACTCCAGGAGTCAGTATCTCTACATTTCTTTCCTCCGGAGTAATAAGAAAACTGTCAGTGCGACCAGAACTTAAACCTTGTTTGGATTTTGAAATGTTTTAAAATGAAGTTTTTGGCATGAACTCATTAATCGCATAAAGAAGAGACTATTTTAAATTAACTGAGTAAGAAGATATTAGGTAAATTTTGAAACCTTTACATAAGACCACATAGTCAGATCCCTTTTACAACTATTTCATGTAAATAAATACAGCCTCATTTTATGAGGATCATTTAAGAAGGAAGTTAATAAAACATATTATCTGATAAGAAAGATTATTTTAGCAGCTTTACTTACAATGCTAATATAATTGGATGATTGATATTTGTTAAAACATTTAATTTAACATGAGAAAGAAACCTTTTTTACTGTTCTCAATCTGAAGAAGTGCACATTCAGGGAAGTACTTACTATTGACTTGTCATTATTTATACCAATTTACAGGAAGTTTGTGATACAAATTCAATAGCAAAAGCAACGGTTTATGTTACACCTATAATTGCACCAAATTCACAGTCTGTGGAAAATTAACCTCCTTGAAAGTACAAAAAAATTTACAAAAGTAGGGTCAGATAATAAAGATTCTAAGGGAGGTCATAGTGATGTTGAGTTTGGTGAGTTTTGAAGACCAAAGTAAATATTTTTAGATTATAGTGAAAGATTAAATACCTGAAGATGTCATTGATTAATTTTATTGAGATGTTTCTATCCTTGACTTTACACTTTTATAAAAATTATTGATTTAAACTCAACTAAGCAATACTAGGACAGAAGAGAGCAATCAACAACTTTCAGTCTGGGATCATATTCTGCAAGTTCCTATTCCATTTAAGGAGATTTGTTGAGAACTGTTCATCATTCACCTAAGGACCACAGTCAGGTGTCAGAAACTCTATCCTGACAACACTTCAGGTAATCTTAAGAATGTTCATCATGGCTTGAAAGTCTTAGACATGCACGACTCCAATGTTATGCTATTAACCTGCCTAGAGTTTATTGTCATGTTTTAACGTCACAAACTAGATATGAAGATCAATTCTCCTACAACTGTTAGTGTCATACAGCAGCATAACACAGTGTATGGCTTCTGTGCTTCCCACAGCCACAAAGTACTTCAAAAATGGCTTGTGCCATTATCATAACATATTTGTCCTTTACAAACTTTCTTTTCTGCTGCCTTATTCCATACCAAGAAAAGCATTACAAGTGCTGACCCATAGTTAACCCTTAAGAGGTGTTTGTATTCAAGACTCATGTAACATGTTAGAAATGGCCACAGGGCCCTCAGAGCTTAGTTCAGTCATTTGACATGATTTTGGTGTTGAAAAGGAGCCCTAGAGCCAGCTCTAGCCTTGGTATAATACAAAAGGAAAGACTGTGAGCAAATTAGAATTAGGCCTACAGTTACGCATGACATCTATTGACTGGGTGAATGCACAACCTGAGAAAAAGCACAATTTCCACAAACTCCACGTAGGTCTCTGAATCTCACATTGCTAACCAGTTTTATGATCAGAATATTGCTATAGTTTAAACCATTCTGCTTTTATTTATTTTTCAACAAAGTCAAGATGAGGCTTTTCCTAGTGAAGCTCAGATCTTGCTAAAGGATCAGAGAGAATCGCATCAGCTCCACGACGGCTCAAGAGTTTCCACTTTTCCCCAAAAGTCCCATAGAGTCTTCACTCTAAGAATGGAGCATTGAACATTCATTAGCACCACTTCTCCACTGGAGATAAAACAAGGCTGGAGACTGAATTTGAGGGCTGGACCACTGCCCGTTCACACTCCTTAAATGTAAAGTCACATTCTGGCATCATTTTGGCCGTGCCAGTAGGAACACTTCATGTTTCTGTAACTGTGCGTTAACTCCTCGGTGCAACACACATCCACGACCTTTTCATCAAGTGCTTTTAAATGCACGTCTGTTCTTCATCTTGTCTTTCATATTTAGTTAATGGTTAAGTGTTTTGCTTGCAATTATCTACATAAGACACAAAATTAATCAACGCTTCCTAGAAATGACCATAAGGGATGAAAACACATAATTCACATTTTCAACTTTAAGTTCCTTTTAGCAAAAATGGTATAATTTCACACTTATACTCTGGCTTTAATAAGGGTTTTCTTTGCTAAATACAAGATAGAACAAGCAGCTATTGTTTAAATATACATCTTGTGCCACAGCTTTTGCAACAAAGCATCTGTAAATGAGGTCACAGTAAAACTTACAGAAATAAGCTGGGACCAAGTCCAGAATAGTCACTAATAATAATGCATGTGTACCTACAGAAAAATAAAACAAAAAGAAATCCAGAATATGCCAGTCTTCCAGACTAGATTGGCATCTGGCCATCTAATCAGAAAAGGAGGGATGGAGTGTTCATTTCTAGTACCTTTATTCACAGGTAAAGCCCATTCACATCTTCAGGACTTCTTTTGTGGTTACGATGTCAGGAAGAGTTGTTGTCAACTCCAAATGAAATATATTGAATAATATATTATCTCATAAAATGACTCGATTTCAAATCTCAAAACTTCCATATTTAACTTTAATTAGCTTTCTTCAAAAATGTTTAATACTGTGGAAAGACCAACTTAATGTTTGCATGTCTTGTCATACTTTTCATCTAATTATCTTAAACAAGTGCTGTCTTGAGATTTTACATCCAATGAAAAAAAAAGTCATTGGGTTCCAGCTTGCAGTAAAACAGTTGCAGTAAGACTACACAATTAAGGTTTTAATTCTGATCAGCTTCTAAGTCTGTCTAAGTGACAGCTGAAGTTAAGTGAAAAAATCTGTTTCAATTTGCCACACTGCATGGAAATGAGAAACTGAACTCAACACCTACTCCCATCTCTATGAGCTGCTACCCTACTAATAGTTTCAATAATCGTCATTCCTTCTGGTTGTCCTGCTATTATTGGTAAGAAAACCACATTTATCTTCATTTCAAAAGAGGATTCTTTCATTGTTTTTATGAAAACTTTTTTGAACACACAAATCACTGTGAAATACAAAAGGACCTTGAGCAGAGGATTTTCATTCAGTGGTAACATGACAGTTTTCTAACACCTGTGAAATATCTAGAATGAAAGAGCTTAATGGTCTTTTATGAGAACGTGAGACCTTCAAGAGTGCTAACTCTACATGCTCAAACATGTAAAGTGGAAGATTTATTTCATATCTCCGTAAAGCAATTCTAGTCCACAACTATGTTTATAAATAAGCTGAACTTAATTATTAAAAGCTGAAGAATGGCTAAAATTTTACAGGTATTTTACTTACAGGATTGCCAAACCAATTCTCAAGTTGTAGTGTGTAAAGTATGACTATCCTGCTCCCCAAATATTTTAATATGAATAAAAGCTTTTGCTCCTACAAAATCTCCTGTGCAAATTTCCCTTTGTAGCACATACGCCAAATGTTCTGCAGTCTGGCAAACGCTAATGCTGTCACTGCTGTGATTGTTCTGGGCAGCTGTGAATTTTGTCAGGTTAGAATCATGAATATGCAAAATAAGGGTGAAATTTGGCCAAACACTCAGCTATTCTCTATGTTTTCTATATGCCAAATAAGACTGAAAGAAAAAAACAAACCAAAACAAACAAAAAGAACAAATTCTCATTGCATTTTGGGATGGCAAATGGGATTCATCAGAAGTTCCTTGGGGAGTTGTACACTCCTCCTCCAAGCCTCACTTGTGACACTCCACTGTAGCATAACAATTTTTGTAGAGAGTCCATGATTTCTAGATGACCAAAAGGATTTCTTTTAGAAAGGCATTCAACCCAGACTTTAAAATTCCTAGTTTTCCCAAGAGTTCATTATCATAACTACTAAAACAGAACTTAAAAAAAAAAAGAGAGAAAAAGAAAAATAATCTAAGAAATTTCCAGCTGTTTGATTTGCTTATATCTTTGACTGCTAGGATAGAAGCCTCTGCATTCAGAAATCCTCTTCTCTTTTAGAAATTCAGAGTCTATGATCATTGCAACTTTTGCCAGCTCCTTTACTTCACCAAAGTAATTTTGACATGATGAAAGGCTTGCATACATATCAGTTGAGCTACAATGTGAAGGGAAAAAATGAGATGAAATTCAATTGTTTACAACATACTACAAGCTGGAGTCCTTAGTGAAGACCACTAAAGTCACTAGGAATTACGTTTGAATTTTCCCTAAGACTTTTTGATAACAAATAAATGACAGAATGAATTCAAGCAGCCAAGAAAGAACCTAGTGATTCATATATGTATTTACACTCACACCATAGAGCTTTCAGTATGGCATATACAGTCCTGGTATGCTGAACTCCCTGAGACATACAACAGGGAGATAGCAATGGGGGGATGATGTTATAGATCACATAAACTGTCCCTCTACTTTGGTACTTGGCATTCAACTGGATTCAGAAGCTATTGAAGCATATTGAAATTTCAATAATAAATATAGAAATAAAATGCATATGGAGATGTTTCTGTCTTACTCTAAAATACTTATGTCCTCCATTAGTCAGGATTATTCACAATTTCCACGGATTGTTATCTGATCTCAAAGACTGCTATCAGTAAAATGATTAATATGGCTTTTTTGCAATCCTTTAACCTCAGTCTCTTGTGACAATGAGTTCCACAGAATATAAAAGATTTGGGGAAAAGTTTCTACTTTTTAGCCTTCTTTATCATTTTCTGCCATTTTTATATGTTGCAAAAAGAATAAATATGGACAAATAATTTATTCTCACTACAAAAAAGTTTTTGTTAACCTTCAGTACTTCTTTTGACTTCTTTTTTAAATCTGCCACATTTTAAAATATTATTGTTCAGACATCTTACTATATCTCTGCTTGTTTTTGTGACATTTTCCAGACAGACATGACTATTCCTGATTTTTTTAGGAGACAGAAATAGACATGGGGAGATCAGATCTGAGAATGTTGTGCGATGTCCATGGCTGTCATCAAATTATGTGCTGATAGAACTACTTCCATTGTGGGTTTTAAAATGTCCAGCTGCAATCCAAACTGTTGGTTAGGCAGAATGGGAAGAAGAAAATATCAGTGCCATAAACAATATTGTGTTCAACTGGTTTTTACAAGATTTAATTTTCCAATAAATTATAACCAGATGCCTGTTGAGTTTACTCTTTTTTCTATACATTGCTCTAAACTTGTCAATGTGGAATTTTGCCTTCGTCATATAAGCTGGTTGACTAAATATTTCCTTCTTAAACTTTTCTTAGGCACTTACATTTTTAGGTATTTTAAATCACATTATTTTAGTATATTAACTATGTTTTTGTAAGTACCTAAGTACTATAATAAAGACAAAAGTCTTTACAACACTGGACTTTCAGGCACGTTCTTACTGTGAGGAGGAACATCTCATGACCTGAGATATGGGACTAAATTTACAAAGATGGTGGGGTTTTTTCTACACCCTTTCTCTTTAATGATAAAACATCCCGTGTTTCAGATCTTTGGAGATAAAACAAGCTTGCTTCTTCCCAGTCTCACAGGAGTGTTAGGTAATTTGATCAATATATGCAAAAAGACCTGGATCTAACAACATAAGTGTAACCAGAAAAAAAAATGCTAGGTTGTGTATTTTGAACCTATACATTTATCTTTTTTTAAAAAAAAATATTATTTTAAACCAATTATTAAACTATGAAGGAATTTAAATATTTACCATACATCTGCTTAAATTTCAGACTTATATACAAAGACAGACTAGCATAAATTTTCTCTTAAGAGCTTGTTTGGCCTACATTGTTTATAAGCACCTTTTCTGACTTCAGTCAAGTTATCTAGCACCTACGTGGAATTCAGTCATTTTGCTCTGATTTTTGCCTCTCTAAAAGTGCATATTGTGTGTGGGTCTAGAGCAGCTAATTCAGTTTAAATCAGCTATATATTTTTGGAAATACATCTTGGTACTACCTGCGTCTTTGATAAAATAATTATTTCTATAATTCCTTGTTCCATCATTAATTAATTAATAATTCTCTAAATGAAGCATGGATAGAAGAGCATCACTGTTTTATTCAACATGTATTCACAACTCATGAAAGCAACTTATTTGTTCCAGGGTCTTACTATACAGTACCTGATTCATCTTTTCTGAGCTCTGACAGGATCTAATCTCTATTTCTTTCCACAGATTCATTATTACAACAATCCCTCCAATATCCATTGTACTAAGACTAATGAAAAGAAACCACACAATTTGTTTGTAATACACCTTTAGCCTTTCCTACATCTCTTCCATGCCTGCAATTGTCTACTCTTTAAAAACTAAGTCTTAGTGCTTCATGCTAATGTTTATTCTTTTCTAGTTTTATTTTGTAGGTTGGGCTTTTTTCATTTTCATTTCTTATGAACAACTGGATGGAAAATAATCTTTACACTCACTATATGGGTATTTTTTGTACAACTTCTTTTACTGTACCTTGCCTAGCTAAGCTTGTCATCTCTGATTCAGTTATGGGAAGTTTAAAATGTTTGCATGAAAGTCAAAAGCATTTTTGTTTCCTGTGTTCACTTCTACTACTCATTTTAAAATATCCTTTCTTCTGTCATGTTACAGCATTTTAGGTTCTATTAATTCTCTAAATATCCTGAAATAAATTGCTCTGCTTATTACTGAGTCACACATACTTACCACCTCAACTAATTTATAAGTTATATCAAGATAGAAAACAAGCGGTTCTCTAAATCTTGTGTCTTGAAAAGATTTATTACCATGACTTTACCTATTCTTCCCATATAGTTAAAATAAAACATTCTTTTTAATTCAGTTGATGGTAAAATATAAAGATTCTTCTTTTGGTCACCTTCTATAATGTAGACGCACTCTCTGTCTGGAGGATACTTGTTGGGGTAATTTGGAGAAGTGAAGATCCCTCCTTCTGCATATTTTGTCCAAGATCCACACTGCACTGGTCTCTGTCCTTCGGAAGAAGTTTGCTTTTCTGTAAAACGATGACATTAAGCATTATATAATTAGCTCACAAATTATTATGTCCACATGACACTTAGAACTCTCTTACAGGATAAATACAACAGCCCCTTTCTGTCAGTGGCCTCAAACTTTTCTCTGTTAAGACTGAGTATGATTATTGATTAGAGGAAAAGAAGGCTGTTCTTTAGGGGTAAAAACATATAATTCTTACTCAAAACATTTTTTTCAAAGCAGAGGAGAGGCTTGGATGTCTAGGGGAAAACAAATTTGTATGCTTTTAAAATAATAACTTTCTAGGGAAAGCACGTGCTTGAGAATTGGAAGACATGAATTTCCCACTCATACATCTCAAAAAGCTCAAGCATGTGCTCTGTCAGCAAGCTTCATGCCGTAATACAGGAATATATTGGTCACAAAATCAAGGAAATAACCCAGAGAATTATGATCATATATAGAAGCTGTTTTAAATCTGCAGCATATTTACTCTATTCACCGGACAGAGGTAGACAGGGGAATTCCTGGAATCTGGTTCATAGATTATCTTTATCTTGCTGTTTGCTGTAAAATTAATAAATAGCTCTGAGGCCAGGAATCACAGCCCAGAACTTCCCTTCTCCTAAGTGAATCATCAGAGAGCAGAGTCAGACCTTCTTGTTTGCTTTCTTCCTAGCCCTGAATCTCTTGCATTTCTTCCTGTACTCTGGCAGAGACTGGAGACAAAGGTTTGGGCCAGTTCAAGCTGAAGAAAATGAGGGATCCCTTCCTGAGCATCATTCTTTAACAAGTAGGGTAAATGAGATAGACCTTTGAGAATGAAATATATCTAGGCTGCTATTAAAAGGAAGGATAGTAGATTCTAAACCAGTGTTACTCTGAATGAGGTATCTAGTATCAAATGACTGTCCCACATAACTTAATTCCCTCGTGTGTAGAGTAAAGGTGTTTGAGGCTCCCTCTTACAATCAATGGAGAAAAACAAGCACCTTTCAAGGATGATATTAACCATCTGAGATCTGACTTATAATCTGCAGGCATTTCTTCTTCACCCTGGTTTGTATCCAGGCAGAGTATAACATGGACTCTAACTTCCTGAAATTAATTCTGGCCTGCAGGGACTGTGCATTCAGACACCGGTTCAGACAGACGCTGGGCTTAGCAGCATTCCCTGCTTGGCTCTCCCTCACACTGAGCATCCAAGGCTTTTAAGAATCTCTTTCTATACTCCCCCTGCACAGATGCACCCATGATACCCAATTTCAGGTTTTTAATAATACTTCAACAAGAAAAAAGATTTTAAGTGTAGGTAGCTGAGTGTCCAAACTGGACTTCCCAATTTGAAAGTGGGAGTATTTTACAGTCTTTAGTTAGAGTCAGGCTGAGCCTGGTGAGTACCTCTGGATTTTTTGAATGTGTACAGGCATGTGAATACTCTAAAAAAATGGACAAAGGGCAGACACTGGAAATAAATGAGCTACTAAAAATTTCAAAAACTAAACTAAAAACTCAAATCCATATTTTGGTCTCTAATATATTGTCTGACAAAAATGTCTGAAGTTTACATACCTGTTCCTTTTTTGGTTGCCCCAGAAAAATGTAGGATGATTAGACTTGCTACAACTGAAAGAGAAATATTCATTAAATATCACAGAGTGATAGTTCCTGCAATCAAATCAGTTGTACACATATATCTCACAAGAATACAAATTAAATAGAATTAATGTAAAGAAAAAGTTTCATGTTTACTTGCTTCTTTTAATTGCACATATTATATAAACAAGTTTCTTTGTGGCCTGTTCTTGTAAGTACTTATCTTTCCAAATAAACAAATAAAGATAAGATCTTTTGGGTTTAAAAGAAAATCCACAGGCACTGATGTTCTCCTCCTATTTTTTCCTTTTCTTTAATGTTAGAGAAAAACATTTTTACCAATACTTATTTATATAATAGTAGTTTGTGTCAGTAGTAGAAAAGTGACTGCTTTTAACAGAGGGAGACTAAATTTCAGTGCCACTGTATGCACCAATGTCTCTCTCTACAGCATAATAAAATCTGCAAATGAGGACTGGGAGTAGGAAAGAAGTAAGGGACTGGGTTCTTCACATCCATCAAAGTATTTGCAAATCTCTAGTGAAGTAAATTATTGTGTGTGCTTAACAATCTCATTAATCTAGTTTGTTTGACTTGTCGAGAGGATGTTGCTTTTGCTGCAGTGAATCTGCAGCCCATTTTACAGACAGGTATCTACTGTCTCTAACTGTAGGTAGGACAACTGCACCTGTTGGAAACAAATGCAACCTTTCTGAAATGGACTTTGACCTGGAGATAATTACTGGGTTTCTGGGAGTTTCCAAATATAACAGTTTAACTAGAAAAGGCTAAGAGGCAAACCCTTAGCAGAGTCATAATGAGACTAATTTGGAAGATCAAAGTGACTACCTAGCTACCTGATGAAGAAATCACACACTGATTTTCTTGTCATCATTCATATCTTCTTTGGCTATCAGAGAAAGTGGAATAGCAAGAGCAGAAGAGAACAGATCTATCAGTTCTTGGAGTGCTTGGGGCTTTGCCCCAGCTAGTTTGGCATTAAGCCCAAACACAGTGCCCAGGCTGCAGTGAACTTAAGGTGGAAATGAAATTGCATGCTTATTCAGAGCCTTTTGGATCAGTCAGGTTTTGGGGTTTTTTTGTGTTTGTTTGTTTGTTCTTTTTGTTGTTGTTGTTGATGACTGTGATGAGGACCTGATGGACCAGTGGTCTTTAATCAAAGTAATTGAATGGCATAATTTCTTCTTATTATCCCCAAGAGACATCAAAAGCCACCATGGGCTAGTAACTACGAACATTTCCATGATGATGCTTTCACCATTTCCACCTTTTTTTATGGCAATTTTTGTGTAATTTTCACACCAAAGGAATCCAGTCTCCATATTTCCAGTATTCTGATGGCATTGATATCTCTATTTCTATGTCTTTGACCTTTCCCACATGACAGAGGGTTTGAGGCATGGATGATGGCTGCCCTATTAAGCAGGGTAAGATTGAAATTCTGGGAAAATGAAGGCTTGGCAGCATATTCACTATTTCTTGGTCAGGCTCAAGCCCCTAGAGACGGATGTTGGCAGCACTGATAGTTAAAACTCTTCTGTGTCATGGGCATTCAGTGAGAACAGTACATCTTCTGCTCAGATCTGAAAGCTACCCTGCCATTCACACCCTTACTTTCCTCAGGGATGAATTCTGGAAATACATGCTAACTGGGATTCTGCCTGTTGACTGTGCCAAAATCCAACAGCAAGGCAGGAATCACCCCTTTACCAAGTTGCTCATTTACTTTAGCTGTGTTTCATGCAGTGAACATAGTGCATTTATGCCTGAAATCTTCAACAGACAATACCTAATTTCTGAATAGTGTAAAGTAGATTGGTATTAGAATATGGAATCAGCTGCCTGTGTTCCTTCTGCCCACAAATTTGTGGAAGCTAGAATAGGACGCATGACAGACAAACAAACTCCATGTGAGAAGTGTTTCTTTTAGGCAATTAATAACAATTCAAATCTGATTCTTATAGGTTCATTTCAAGCATCTTTATCTATCAGATTTCCCCTTATTTTCTATATGGACAAAAGTGGAGTTTAGAGAAGTAAGGAGAGTTGGTCCAAGTCACAGATATATTATTACCAATATGACAAACAAAACCACAGGTCTTTTCAGTTCCAGCTGTAACTGCTAGAAAAGAGGTTTCCAAACCACAGAGCTGTTTATCCAAAGCATAGAGCTATAATAACATGTCATTATATCAGTATTTATTATTAATAAGCAGTCAAAATAATCTTGATAATAAAGTCTAATAGACAAGCAGAGACTAAGAAACTAAGTGTTTTGGGGTTTTGGTTTTATCCTGGATATATAACATCTAACATTTGTATAGATAAAATGAAACATTTCTCCCATTAAAAAAAAAAAAAAAAAGGAGAAAGCCTCTTGCTTTAGTGTTATTAACAGCAGCACCAAAATATGCATGTTGCCAGAAAGTAACTAAAATTGCGGTCTTCTTGGGAGAAGCCAGCACAATACAATTTTTTTAAGCAGACAAGGCAGACCATTTTGTTCTATGATCCCTCACCTTCTTCTTTCTCAAGCCACAGAAAAAGAACAGTGCTTTTCGGGGGGGAGGGGGGGAGGCAGTGGAAAGACCCCAGGGAGACCAACCATGGAATCTTCACTCACTGAAAACTGTCACTTGGGAAGCATTGGCAGCATAGTGACAATATTGCGATTATCTCGGTTTGGGAATTATTTTAAAGAAGTTTCCACAAAATTTCTTGTTGCATTCTCACTGTCTTCCTCCTCCCCGTTTCCCTCCTAATCGTGGGTGTTATTATAATCGTGCTTTCTAGTGCCACTCTGATTGTGCATCTTTCCATCTTTTTTGGATCTGTGCATTTTTTTCATTACAAGCTGTACATTAAGTGATTTATCTCTTGGCCAGGCTTTTAGGAGGCTGTGATTTGGCACGGACGTGGTTTAGCCTGGCAAAGAGTTGTTGGACAAGCAATACCTGGCCATAGCGCTATTGTACAGGTGTGGGCACACAGAGAAGTGCTGGGAGGAACTGTGTCCAGTCTAGCCCCTTCAGAACAGTGGACCCTCTGCAAAACAGAGGGGGGAGAGAGGGACCCACCGCGCAGCTTGAGGCCCCTGGGGTCTTGGAAGAGGAGGTGATACATTTCGGTGCCTGCTTGCTAATCCTGGTGGATTTCAGCCGAAGGCGCCGCCCCCGCCCCGCAGCTCTCCGGGATCCGTGCCCGGTGTGGCCGCCCCCCCGACGCCGCGGCTCCCGGCGCTGCCCCGCGCCCCCTCGCCCTCGGCGGCCGGTTCAAGCCACGGCCGGCGGGGGGCAGCTCCACTCCCCTCTCTCCCGGCACGCCAAAAGCCACCAGACGCATCGCGCCCAGGTGAAAGCCTCCAGCCCCCGGGAGCGTGTCCCGCCGCCCGCCCCACGGCGCTGGCAGACGCCGGCTCCCCTCCGGTGCACCGCAGCGTGGTGGGGGAGAGGATGCGGTGTGTGCGTGGAGGGAGCTCGCCCCCACGCCGCGGGAGTCTGGGCGTCCCGTTACGCCAGGTGTGGAGGCAGTGGAGGGCAGGAGCCCGTGCGCGGCGGCGGAGCTCGGTCGGGGGTGGGAAGGGGGAAATAGATACTCACTGTGAAAGAAGCTGCGCCCATGGGTCATGTCTGTTCCTTACACAAGGGGCTTCGGTCTCCACTAATTCCATTTAGATACGGGAGGACTTCCAGTGGCGGGGAGAGGATGGAAGTAGGAAAAAAAGAAGAAGAAGAAGAAGAAAAAAAAAAGAAAAAAAAAATCCCGAAGCCCACACACAGCAGAGCGGAGCAGCCCTTTCTCTCCCTCGCTCTCCCTCACCGCCTTCAAATGATCACCGCCGGCTGAATCCCATCACACCCGAGCGATCACCAGCACCGCCGCGAGCGGTGCATCGCGGCGGCGGCGGGCAAGGCGGCGGCGGCGGCGGCGGCCCGCGCATCCAGGTGCCGGCGGGCGGCGGCGGCGGAGCGAGCCGAGCCCCTAGTCACCAGTTTCATACAGAACCAAAAGCAGATCGAAGCATTTTCTGCAGGACTCCGAGCCCAGCGACTTCCAGCCCTTCGGCTTCTTTTGATGCATTGAAGAAGGGATTAATGGGTCCGTCATCAGCTCCCTGTGCTTGCTCCTCTGAAGGGGTGGGGGCGGGCGGGAGGGAACCCAAAGAGGAGGGGTGGGGTAGAGAAAGAGTTACCAAATAGGGGATTTAGTCATACTTGTGTGCAATGAGAACCTTATTAGAGAAGAAATCCTTTAAAATACAATAAATCCATTTTTGCAAAACCCTCTCCCTGCGCGTAGCATAGTATCAAGTGGTAGCAGCGGCAAGAGGCTGAAAACACATTGCACAGTCTGAAATCCCCTCGGGAATGGATGGAGCGAAAAAGAGATGGATGAGGATAGATAAATGCCCCCTCACTTCTCCAGTCCAGGGCGAGAAGCAGAAGAAAACCGTGGAGACTCTTCCATTCATTCAGTGCAGGGGAAGGGGAAGAGGAGGGGAACGACGGGAGGACGGCGGTGGTGGGGAAGGAATGATTTCAAAACTGGGAAAGGAAGGATAAGAGGACAGGGATCGCTTCCCCTCTCCCAATCAGTTCATGGATCAGACAAAATGCTCATGAGTTCCTCCTTGACTTGCACCTGCCAAAGGGAAATTGAAAAGATTTTCCCCCTTGAGAGGCGACTTCTTCCTCTACACACCCACACCCACGCACGCACAAAGACACACACACGCACAAAAGGGAGCAATAAAAGTTTATCTGCTAATCCTCCAGCCGCAGATAAAATGATTACCTCTTCCAATCAGCCCAGAGACGACTGCAAAATCTCTCCCTTTCTCTCCCGCCCTCCCCCCGCGTCTAGGATTTATCTTCCTCCCCAGCTACATCCCACCGCAAACACCCATCCCTTTGGCGAGATTGAGGTGGGCTAGTGGTCAGGGCGGGAAGGTGGGGGGGGGGGGGAAGAATACAGTAGAGAAAACATATTCATAATAAGAATATTGAGAGAACCTGAAATGGTCTCAGTAGAAAACAAGAGAAAAGGAGGAGTGGATGAACAGAAAGGACTCCCCCCTTGGTCCCGGGAGCCGGCCCTGCAGAGCCGCGGCAGCGGGCACCTGACTCCCGCAGCACCGCGGCCCTGGCACTCCTGGCCCCGGCGAGGGGAGGGCGGCAAGAAAGGACAGGGAGCGAAGCTAGGGCGGCGGGCAGAAACGGGGATAAGGGAAGATTTGTGCCACAGAAGTGCAAGCGAGCAGGATGGGATCCCCCGGCCCCTCTTCACAGCTGTTGCGGCGCCCAGGCTGGGGAACAGCCGGCGCGGGAAAGCCGCCGACCCCCGAGGGGATGGGGACAGAGCCAGGGGACCCGGGTACCCGCAGCCCCTGCCCCGGGCTCCCCATGCCGCAGCAGCATCTCGGAGGCGGTGTCGGCGCCGCTCCTCCTTGCCCGCACCTGATGCTAGCGCCGTTTGCAACAAGAAAAGTGTGTCTGGAAGCGCAGCCGGGGCGGGGAGAGGAGGGGGGGCGGTGCGGGGGTGTTGGGGAGGAGGCTGTAAGTCAATTAAAAATGAAATACAGCCGGGAATCCTCCTTTTCGCGGGTGCGGAAAAGCAGGGGCGGGGATGAGCGCAGGTCGGACGGCCCCGATGGCTGTATGCCGGTGGCCCCGCGGCCGGGCGCGGAGCGGCGGTGCGCACTCGCGGAGCTCGGCTGCCCGCTGGGGCCGGATCGGGTCTGTCCCCCAGCCCGGGGTCTGCCGGCGGGCTGGGGACAGTGCTAGCGTAGGCGGGAGGCCTGTTGTCTTTAAGGCACCTTTTAATGAGGCGGGTACCCTTACCGCCTTTGGGACAGCACTGAGCAGCACAGCAGCTATTCTGGAAGGCGAATGATGAGGAAGCCTGGATATTTATTTATGTAGTTATTTATTTATTTTTCCCAGTAAATAGCCATGTTTTAATAAAAAGCTTCAGGGGTTTTTTTCAGCCTGTGGATTATCTACCCTGTACTCTGAAATGAAGACTCTATCTGCCATCAATGCTTACAAATGCAGGCAGTCAGCAATAACAGCGTGCACATTAGGGTAAGTCTGAGGTGATCTTGCCTAGCAGGATTCGTCCATTCAACCAGCCAGCCTGACTGAGCATTTAAAAATCCTGCTGGGTGAGAAGGGCACAGGGTTTTGCTACAGGGCTATGAGTAAGCTCCTTATAATAAGGAATATAGGAGACATAAGACTTCGTGAAAGGATTCACCTGTTTTGTGTAATCTGTCTTGCCATTAGCAACATCAAGTCTGCAGCTGTTAATCTTAATAAACTGTCCTACTCTGCTTTCTAACGCTCTCAGCACTTTCTCTGACCTTCCTTATTCTCTTCCACAGCGAGTTACAGAACTTTATTTGTTCAGTAATTGAAAGTCACCTGATTTATCCATAGAATAAACTTCTATACAGATGTGCAGTCTACCTTAGTCAAGCAACAGTAGAGTAACAGAAAAAGGGTAGTGTTGAAAACAGTCATACGAATGTTTATAGACAGTCAGATGTTTCTTCTGCAGGATGATGCAGACATCCATATGGCTAAGTTTCAAGTTATAGTTACTTAAAAAAAAAAAGAAAAAAAGGTTATAGAACAAGTAGGCACAAAACAGCTGATTTTGCTGTTCTGGGCAATGTGCTGTGTCACATCATTTAACAGCTTCACATTTTTCCTTTTCTGAAATAGACTGTTTTCAGTTTTAAAATTCCTAGATCTCTTTTACTGTCACTCATAATTGTAGGGACACCGTTGCAATAGTATTGAGAAACAGCAAGTGGTACATACCAAGTGTGTTTATGCCAAAATGTAAGCAGTAACCATCATTATGGAGGGAGACATCTACAAAATAAATGAGGCATGACCACAATGGCCACTGCAAGTTCTCATTAGCAATGAGACCTTAAGGAGATATCTCAGGATCTACATCGTTGAATGCTAAAAGCTTATCCAAAAGTGTCTATAAGCAGTACACAGGGTTTGCAATCTAGAGACTGGTCAAAATTGCTTTCTGCCTCAACAGATATCGCTTCTGTAGAGAGTTTGAAATTTTGAACTTCATGCAACTACTGAAGTCTTCACCACCATATTTTTTGGCTTTATGTTTCATTTTGTTGCAAAATCTCTTGTGAGGTTTGGTAAATGCTCTTTCTTGTAAAATAGTAGTTCATAGCCTTAGGTGGGCACATCTTCCATTACACTAGAATTGTTATAGTTTGAAAACAAACTAGTGGGAGACACCAAGTCAGAATAACAATTTAATGGGGAAATAAAAGGAGGAAAAAAAAAAACACTGAGTTAAACTGACAGACTCAGGACACACCCCGACACCCTGTTAATCAGGGTGGTGGCTGCAGTCCTCCTGAAGCGGTGATCCTGTAGAAAAAGGGTCTGCTCTTCCTCAGAAGGTCCAGTGGTGGCTGTGTAGCTCCTGTCCTCTGGAAATCCAGTAGAAAGGTGTTGTCTCTGGTGTTCAGAATCTCAGCTTATATGCAGGATGGGATGCTTGGTTCCTCCCTCTGGGTGGAGCATCTCACAATGGGGTAGAGTCATGAGGCCAAGTGTTGATGAGGCTCATTAACAGAAGATGGTCTGGAGGGAGTTATCTCTGAGTCAGGTGGCAGGACAATGATGGGCCATTAACAGCAAGATAGTCTGGGGGGAGGAGGCAAGGAAACACTGCCCCACCTGATTTCAACAGCTCATGAGGATGGTAATAGAATATACTGCAACCCAGGACAATTGTATAGGTAAATTTTTATAAATTTAGTGTGTACTTTTTGAATCCTTAATTAGATAGTTGCCTGAACCTTACATTTCTACTAGGCAGTAAGCTAAAAAAGGAGGGAAGGGATTCACATTTAATAAAACATGAAATGTTAAAAAAAAATTGAAAAGCCTCATAACCATAAACAATTATGTCAAATGGCATCTTAGTAGTGTTATGAAGCCTTCGGATATACTTGTTAAGAGTCCTATTGGTTTTTAAATGAGTTTAAGGGTTTTTTTAGGTTTTGCATTTTTCTTAGAGTAAGGACATTGACTTATTTTATTACATGGAATGACAGCTACACTTTTAAATTAGAAATGTACTTTTATTAGTTCTATATTTGTTGTCAGCTGAATCCTGTTTTTAAAAATAAGCAAGAAAATCCAACATGATTATGTTCCTTGATTCAGTACACATAATGCTGTTCTTTGTAGTTTTAAACCATCCATTACATGGCAATCTCTTCATATAGAGCATTCTGTCAGCCTGTCTCTTTCACATTCACAGCTGAATTTTCCTATTGATTTTTAGAGTAATTTGTTTGAACCCATAATATTTTATTCAACAAAACATGAAGCACTTTGTTCCTGTGCTCTAACATCTTTAGGAAAACCTAAGACACTGCTCAGCCTGAGGATGGTTGGTATGGCAGAAAGGAGATCACCCATTTATAGACCAGTTCAAGCACTGTGAAACATTTTCAAAATGATATGACAAGATGAAAAAGACAGATATGCATGAAAATATCCAACAATTTTGTCTGAAACAGTAGTGTACAAGCTCCTATTGAGATCTATGTGAAGCATTGGACAATTTGCTTCAACAGACAGAAAAAAAGCTTTTGCCTCTGAATTGTGTTATGCTGGTTTTTCAATGACAAGAAAAGAAAATAAAAATTCTGCTTTGCTTTCCTCCCTTCTGTGGTTAGCCTACGTGTTTATGTCAAAAGCAGAAGTCCTAGGCAACTGGCCGTAAGTGGCCCTGTCTAGGCAAGGGGGTGGACAAGACAATCTCCAGAAGTCCTTTCCCACGTCAAACATTCTGTGATGCTTTGATTCTGTAAACAGTGGGGAAAATGGAGCCTAAAGTAGGGGAACAGTTTCGGTGAGAAGAAGAAACTCCTTAATATTCAGGACTGACTTGGCTTGCTTTCAGGTGTAGCATGTAAGAAAATGAGGCAATATATCTCGATTATTTTCTCCTTGAACCAGAGGAGATTATTCATTCTCAGTTAAAATGGTAAATTATTCTCAGTTAAAAATTCCCCAACATGGAGGAACCGTAGGTAAATTGCCTCCATACCTTTCTCAATTAAATTCTTTCTTGTGAAAACAAAACCTGTCCAGCATTTGTCATCCTTTCTTGGCTGCTTTGGGTAGTCTTGTCTTATCCCAACTCTGCCATTCACAACTGTTCTAACTACACCCCATAAAAACTAAGTGAATTAATTCCTCTTTGAAAGGATTCAAAATAGCCATGAGTTTCTCCCACACTCCTAACAAAAGACTCCTTGAACTGAAAGAAAAAAACGCTGTTATGAAATGGAGAAGGCACTGGCTTCCTTATTTATGGAAAGCAATCTATGCTTCTGAGGGCGGGAAGGAAGAAATACGAGACTGATATTTCTCTACTCAGTGCTTTCTCTAAAATCATTTTGGATGCAGTGCTGTCATATGTAATCACAGATGTACTTTTTGTCACAATCTTTTTGAGAGCAATTTTTTTGCTAGAATTTAGCAAATCCAAACTACAGGCTCAGTATAACAGTTATACACAGTGCGACATTTGGAAACACTGAAATGAATCACCAAGCTGATCAGCACATCTACATTCATGGTTTAGTTCAGATTAGGAGTGTAGTTCTAAAATGAATCTCCCAATTGCCCGCACTTACAGCATTTTGGATTGCAAATTGGAGCAGACTTTGAGCGGGTGAGCTGTTTTACTTATAGATGAAACTAAGCTGAGAGGTGTGTTCCTAGACCAGAGTCTTTTTTCCAACTTCTAAAGGACATGCAAATCAGTGCTAAACAAATATCCCTTAAAACAGGTACAGAGCAGGCATGGAGAACTCAGTACCAACGATTTCACCTTTCAGATAGGCTCTTTTGCCCTGAATTGCTTATTAATATGGACTTACTCAGTATTTCTTTCAACAGTGCTAGAAGCTGAAAGAAGAAAAACTGAAATACACTCCATTCTTTTGTGATGAAACACCTACAGAGAGGCACAACATCTACCTTCCTGTGTGATATCAGGATAATGGAACCTTTTATTCTCTTAAAATAACATCTTTTCTCTTCTTTTATCATTTATCTTATCATTTTATCATTTTATCATCTTATCATCTTATCATTTATCTTATCATTTTCTGGTCATTTGCAGACCGTCTCTTGTAAGGACAGAAGGACGTTGGGTCTGCACTCTTCCAACAAATGTTTTCCAGAACACAACACACTTAGAACATCTCTTCTCACAAAATTTCTTGAAAATTGAAGTGTATTTCCCTTCTGCAAACCAGTCTGGGAGATAATCCTTATATATGAGAAGAAATCAGTTTAAACAAGGAATGAAGAAAACTGATACTTTTTACCTGTAGTTTTTCATAAATAGTCTTGTATTTAATAAGTGCAACTTGGGTTTACATGATACCACACAATTTCAATGGTTAACAGACTTCTCTTCTACAGGATGCTTTTATTTCTTCTTTTCTTTTTTTTCTTTTATCCTGTTTGATTAGTGTCACTCTGAAATGAAATGAATTTAAAAAGTAATTTTTTTGGGTGATAGAGGAGTTGGCAAGGTTGCCTACTATACTCAGGTTTCTTTCTTCATTTAGAAAAGTGGTCTCCAAAATGGGGGGAGATTGTGGACTTGTAGGGCGTACGATACAACCCACTGGGGTGCAGGAAGAAAATATTTTTTACACCATTAATAAACAACAAATACAATACAAAACTATTTTTTAAAAAAGGTTTTTAGTCCATCCTTATCCTTCTTAATTTCTATTTTTGTATGTGTTTTATAAACACAAAGCAGTAGTCCATGTATGTATTTTATAAATAAATAGATAAACATATATTGGGGTGCATGCTTAAAAATTTCTTACTGATAGGGGTTTGCTACCAAAAAAGCTTGAAGAACTCTGAAGTTCTGCCAGCTATTCTCTCTGGAGTAAAAGGCATTTACAAAAGTACTAGCTCAGATTCCATGTTTAAGGCAGAGATATACTTGTCACTTAAATTAAGGCTTTCAAGAACCTTTAATTCTACCATTTCAAGAATATGGGCAATTCAGAATATTGAGGGGTGGGAGGGGTGGGGGGAGGTGGGTTTGGTTTTGTTTGGTTAATTGTTTTGGTTTTTGTCATTCACATGTTGATGAGTCAGTTTATGAATTAAACAAGGACACATTGCTATCTGAAAGAGCTCAAGAAATTCCATACCTATTATTGGCAAAGTCTGGAAGAAAGCTGTTGAAAATGAATATTCAAAAAACTTTTCTCTTTTCCAAGTCATCCAGTAAGAATTTTGTGATTACTACTCTCTAGCCAAACTAATTAATGTCAAATAAAGCCCCAAAACTGAAAACCAAAGAAAAAGAAAAAATGATAAATAATCGGTTTTCAATGAAACAACTGTACGAGCACATGAAACTCATGGTAAATCTTTCCAAGATTATATTCTGAATCATCAATCACAGGTTAAGAATTTGAAGACAACAGTGGAAGATAAACCATAGGAATCTGCATAATTTAAAATCTGAAATGGCAGAAGCTAACATTAGCTTTAAAATAGATAACTGGCTCCTTATAAAACTTCTATGATTACTAAAAAATAAAAATTATTTAAAAATTATTAGTTTACTATTAGATGATTCATCTGCACTTACCTTTGAGCCATTCCGTTGCAGCTTTCACTGCACTCTTTTTTCTATAACTGTATTTAGGGTAAATAAATCCAAATATTCAACGGGGTCATACGTGAAAACTGTATTTAAAAATAATGTGACAGATGTAGGGACTGTATAAACCTGTTCTTCATTGTAAGAATGAAGAAGAGTACCTAAGGGAAAGTACAACTCAGTTATATAGATACTTGCATGCTTTCCTGAAATATTCTCTTCAATACTGACAAAAGAAATTATCTCAGTAAGACAAAGCAGCACCTCTCTTACACAATAGTGTGGAATCTTAGAAGAATTAATTGGAAAGTTCAACTAATTCTTATTTCATTAGTGTTCCAGTGGAATACTGTAATTAAATGCATTTTTCCAGGGAATTGTTAATAGGGCTCAATTTACCATTTAAGACAAATACTCTTTTTTACACTAGGGAGGCAGGGTGAGTCATATTTATTATTTAAGTGTGATATTTATAATATCATGCCATGGAAAGAAGTGCATGAATTGTGCTGTCTTGCGAAACATTTCATCCTTGTGAGAGAGTAAGAGAGGTGGTGGCAGGTCATACATTTTGGAGTTAAATTAGTTATTGTAAGACACCATGAAATTACTAATTACTGTAGACCTGGTTCAAAAAAGGCATTTATTTGTAATCGCTCATGGAAAAAGAATTTGAAAGCTGCATGCAATTTTCTAACTTCCAAGTCAGCATCTTCGCAATATCTAGCACATGAGTTGCACATGTAGTGCACACAGCAAAGCTACAAGTAAATAACTGATGGCCTGCAAACTAGACTGAGATGACAGCAGAAGGGGAAGAGTTATTTGGGAATGCTGAATTAGAAGGAGAAGCCTGGCTTGATCAGCAGGTGTAAATCTACAAAATTTCACTGAAGATGTGGGATACACATTTATCAGTCCAAATGAAGTCTTATTTTAAAAGACTAACTTCTAGATTAACACATAGTTTAGACTTTCATTGTAGTGTCCTTTTCTTAATCTCGAGATGGGGACAAAGGGGAAGGTTGGCATGAAATGGAAAGAGTACATATATAAGGCATGTAGTCATAGTCCTAGTGGAGATACTTGGATATTAATGGATAATAATGAAGACTTTTCTCAGGTAGAATTGATTCATTACAAATACTGACAGACCTAGGAATCTGTATACATGGGGTTTTGCTTTCAGGAAACTGGCATTAAAATATTCTAAATAAGGCAAAATGATTGCATTATGCTTTGGGGCAATATGTTAGTATGAACTAAAGTGTCAATTTTTCCAAGAAGGTAACTACAGAGTCCTTCTTTGACTATTATACATGAATAAGTGGTTACCAGGTGAAAACTTCTCTGTTTCTAGTTTAAAATGCATGTCCTGTCATTTAAGCCCTGTAACACTTCTTCATAGTTAAGAAAAATATGTTGAACACAACATTTTTATCACACATTTCCTGTGAAAGGTAAACTATTTCTTTCCAAGGTCTGATCTCATGAAAAAATAATTGGCTCTTTTTAAAGTCATAGCTAGGACAAAATTTAGTATCATTAAGTCAATAATGTTAAAACTACTTTCAGTTTCAATCTTCTGAATAGCCTTTCATTCACTGTGTGTGTATGCAAATTTTGACAGAGGTCTTCATCATTAAATGAATAGTATGCTCTTGCACATGACAGTTTTTTAAATTACAGTTCATCTTTCCCAGTGCATTCTGCATCAGCCTACTAAACTGAATAAGCTCAAGTTTAGCTATTCTATTTTAAAACTGTCAAACATTATTAGCAGAGCAGAGAAGCAGTTCAAAAAGTAATTAATTCTAGGGCTTAGAGTAAACTGCTATTTTAATTAAAAGAACACTAAATACTAATGTCCTGATTCTTTGTACTTAGAACACGAAATAAAAAAAGTCTAAATCACTTACACTTAATACATTTTAAATGCAAGTTGAAATATGTTAAAGGCCTTTATAAGCTGACTCAAAAAAGGAGAAAAGATTATATGCCATATTTGTTGGTTATGTTTTGCCATTTTTCTTATTGATTCTCTTCCAGTCTGTGCTGAGTAGGAATATCAACTAGTGCACCATAACTGCACTGCACAGGATGCCAGACCTCAGTTGTGCAGTTGTGACAATTGCCACCTATAGGTCCACAGAAGATGTGAGGTTCTCTTTTGAAGCTGTGAAGTGTTTTCTATGCTTTGCAAATTTACAACTTCCATCTTGTCCAGACTTTAAATTATACATAAAGAAGGCGCTTTACATGTGAAGAAGCACTGTTCAGAGCACTGGAACAGACTGCCCAGAGAGGTGATGAGGTCTCTGTCTGTGGAGATATTCAAATCCTACCTGGATGTGATCCTGTGCAAAGTGCTGCAGGTGAACCTGCTCCAGCAGTGGGGTTGGACTAGATGACCTTCAGAGGTCCCTTCCAACCCTCATCATTCTGTGATTCTGTGAAACAAGAATTTTAGGCAGTTTGGTTTTACTACGACTTTATAATCTCAGATACTTGGTGGGCCTCTCTCCTCATGGAGCAGTTAAAGTCTGCAGGTCTGTCTGCTGTGTGCCACAGAGCACAGCATGGCTGGTCCCAAACTAGCACTGATTCCCCCACTGCCAAACAGAAATCTCCATCTGGGTCAGCACCATGGCCTGAAGAAGCTTGAGCTACAAGGCACCCATGAGATCAAGGTTTATTCTCTCGAACAGGAAGCTGTGTGAGATGATGGTATCAGCACTGCCTGGGGCTGGCTCTGGTATCTATGTACAGAGCTTCTTTGCACAACACAGATCTGTCTTATTACTTATGCCTTAGATGGTTATCTCACCTCATAGTTGAACTGCAGTAATGAAATACCTGTCACCACAACATTTCCCACGTGGAGAAAATTCCAGTTTGTGCAAGAAGAATTAGAAGAACACAGACTACATTCGTCCTTCCTTCTCTAAAATACTTGACTTTCCCTATAATTTCTAATTCAGTTTCTACTTTATGGCCAGGACCCAGGGAAACTAAAAGATCAATTCAAATTTTGCAGAGGAAGACACAGACAACAAGTTTAATCATCTAGCTAAGAAAGGAAGGAAAAAAGAGAAAAAAAATTATTGCAGATTATTTGTCACCCCTACAAGAGCATCAGATTAAATTTAAGAAACTTTTGATGCACTGGACACTTGAGCAACTGTTCTTTGCCTACAGACAAAATTTTATGTCAGCATCTTTTTTGTGGCACAAAATTTTATCTGCATTATCGTGGTATTATATGAGACAAAATTTTTTCAGCTGCACTATTGTCATATAGTATATTAATATTGGTCCACTATTATCAATATGAGAAAAAATCCTGGAAAACGTATCAAGAATCAAGGCTTATTTCAAGTCTTTTAGCATTTTTGATTTTAGGGTCCATTCTTGGTTTCTCATACTTTTCTAAGCTTTATCCATTTGTGTAAGCTTTTTTTTCTGCCAAGTACCTGATTCTGTCTTTATACTTTGTAAAATTTCAAGAATGGTTGAATAATTTCTGTCTAATATAAAGAAATAAAATTCTGCTAATTAATCCTTTTCTTTCTGAATTTTTTTCCCTGAAAAGCTTTTAGAGACCTTACTTTATATAGAAGAATATTAATTTAATTTAAATTTTTGATACCTCATGCAAATAATTACAGTATTAAAAGTCTATACCAATTTTACCAAATTAGAAGACAGAGACACAGAAGGGCTATCTTCCAGACAGTACAAAGGAAGGAGGAAAAAAGATATGAAAGAACTAACATATAACTGAAAGTAGTCTTCTTCTAGATGGTGCTATTGCTTTGCTCTTGTGGGAAAAAATTCTTTTTAGAAGAAAATATATTGTGATAAATTAATTAAGGTCTATATTATTTTTATACAAATGAGAGACATTTATTAGGATATAAAATAATGTCACACAGAGCATACTTAACTTTTAAGTGTATATTATTTTATGTTTTCAAGTACTTTTTAAGGTAATTTTCAATTTCACATATATTGTCATAACTAAATTATATTGCAGCAATTAATACTATCATTTGATTTTGTCTTTAAAATTTTTACCAAAATGAGGCTTTGACCACAGAAAACTATCATTTTTCCACTGGAAGTATTAAGAGGCTTGAGAGATTCATAAAACTCTCTGGGATTTGTATGTACATACTACTAATCAGATGATCTCCAAAGCAGTCCAAAGTGAAAGAGGTCAAATAGGAAAAGATCTACATTATAGAAATGTTCTTTAGAGATGTATTTACATTTATTAACATTTATAGCATACTGCTCAATTTCTAAAGATCAGAATTTGTCTCCCTTTTGTTCAGGTGCCTAATTTTTTTACATGGATTTAAGAATAAAGGCTTCAATGAAAATACACTGAGGGATTCAGTAGTATAAGTGTTCAGAAAAGCTGTTGTTTAAAATCACTTACCTGGCAAAACTCCCAGGAAGACATCATTGGTGTCATCTATTCAAAACATTATATGGCTCCTTTACTGCATCTCAAAGCTTTTATTGTATTTATTTTCAAATCTTCATAGAATCGTAGCAAGATAAAGATGAAAGGGCCTTTAAGAGGTCACTGAGCGCTCTGGCACAAGGCAAGATGAGCTATATATTTGTCATTCCTGATCCATGTTTATGTAGCCAGTCCTTACGTTCTCTAGTGAAGGAGATAACAAAGTCTCAATGGGCTATTTCTTTCCATGCTTCAGTAACCCTTTTGTTACTAATACTCAACCTGAATCTTTCTGGATGCAAATCCACCATATACTGACAAAATGACATGGGCCAGCTGAGTGTGTTTAAGCATCATGAGACTCTGGGCTTACATTGCTCTGGGTGCAGTGATGCTTCTCAGTTGAAGCTTACTCCTCCATTAAGGGAACTAGATTTTGCACTTTAACGTTATGATCAGTCTACTATTTGGCTCTGAGATCACAAAAGGCAAGTACAAAACCAGAGATATCCCAAATCATAAACTGCAGGTTTAACACTCAGAGTTCTTCCCTCTAAATTACCTGCAAAGGAACAGTTTGCCAAACTACTGCCTCTGCAAGCTTCTATGTAGGATACTTTAAGTGATTTCTCAGTGGTCTATGAAAGGCATTTTAGTTTTAGCTAAGTTACACTACTTACACTGTTTGAGGGACGGGATATTACAGGTGATACCATTTCTGAGATGATTTAAAAGTTAATTCAAGAATACTCTGAGTTACAGAGTGCTGATTTTTTTTGCATTTTATGTGTTACAAAATGTATGCTGCCCTTAACTTCTCTCTGAAATGCACTTTAAAAAGTGAACCTAAATTCATCACTAAGTTGTCTTTACCCTTGCAAAATAAATTATTTCAGTTTTAAAAGTCCTACTGAACAGTAGTTTAATTTCCACAGTAGGTCTGGATGAAATCATTGTATCACTCGTTTCATTTAATGAAATACTGCATTTCCCAAAATAATCCACCACAAGTCACATTCACATTCTGAATTACAAGATGAAAAATGTAATACAATTAATATTGGATTTCATACTACTTTCAAAATCAGAAATACATGATGTAGAGGAAAAGGGAATATGTTCATTTAGTTTTCATTGCTTCATTGTTTAATGAAAACCTGAAAAATCAGATATATAAGGCAGATACAGAAAATAAATAGAATATATGAGAACACTAATGTTTTATCAGAAAAAGAAGATTAATTCTATTTATTGGTTTTTGTTACAAAGGAGGTGAGGATTTTCCCTCTCTGGAGCTATTCTTTATGGGTGAGTTCAAAGTACTGCTTAAACTGGAGTTGGTGTTAGGAGAATAAATTGTGACTGTAGCAATTCCAGCTTATGAAAGAAAGCTGGATAATGATCTGGATAACTATAGATCAGCACCACTATCCACAGTCGACAAAATGGTAGAAACAAGAGGTGACCTGAGGATAAATACTGGTGCTACAAAGAATCAACACTGCATTTGTAGAGAAAAGCCATCTGACACATCCACAAGAGTCCTCCAAGACAGCAATAAATTTGTTAGAAAATGAAAAGCAATTTCGTTAATAAAGTATTCTTGGCTTCTCAGTATATTCTGAACAAAAATTCCTTAATAAACGGAGACGTCAGAAATACAAGGGAAGATTCAACCATGGTAAGAAGGAAAACATGGGAATTAATGGTCAGTTTTCACAACTACAGGGACTTCTCAGAGTGACATTTTTGGTTTGTCTCTGTTGTCAAATGTGTTCACAAATAAATCTGAAAATTATAGCAGCAATGATGTGATATATCTCTCTAATAATATAAAATCAGGCAGAAGGGGCAAAGCTGAATGTGAAGTATTACAAAAGGTCCTTATAATATTTGAATTAAACACCCCAAAAAAAAGGAAGATAAATTAACTCAAATGAAATAATACAAGGTAATTAATTTTTAAAATGTCACCCAGTGACATACTCACAATAAAAGATTCTGGTTTATTATGACGTGAAAGAGCTCCTGAGATTTTTGCAGGTAGCTCTTTGAAAATATCATACAGAATTTTCAGCAGTCAAAAAGGTAAAATGAATGTTAGCCATGCTCAGGAATAGAAAAAAAGAACAAATAGGAACTTTGTTAGAATGCATGTTCTTGCATGCTGTGTGCAGTCCTGTCCATCCCATTTCAAAAAAGTAATATTAAAAAAATATATAGATCAAAATACAGGAAGTGTGTTGAGAGAAATGGAGTACCTTCTGTAAGTTCAGAGAGAGACTGCTGACCTGAGATGGAAGGCCCACAGAATTATTAGTGATGTGAAGCGGGTGAATTGGGAAATCTAGAGTATGACTCCTTTTTTTTTACTTTAAGAATGTGCTCTTGATGATTGTGAGGGACAAGTTATTGAAGAAGATCTTGGTTTGATAATGCATAATTGTTTAATATTTTCTTATTAGCATGCTTTTCCTGTTCTGTTTAAAAAAAAAAAAAAGGGGTATGTCTAAATACTCTTTGCATGCAATCTCTACAATAAGCCTAAAAAGAAGGAAATTTTTACCTGGACCTGGTCATATCATGTGTCACTGACCAAGTACTGGTATGTACTGGACTTCCATTGGGTGATCCTGGCTCTTTCAAAGTTGACTGTTTCTCTGTCTGTTAGTTAAACTAACCCATATGAAAGACCTGCAAGATTCTTTTTTCCCCTGTGCTCCCTCAAGCAGGTCAAAAGGACTTAAGATACTCAGATTCTTAAGCTTCAAGGGAGTCTTGACAAGCAATCTCCTACCTTGGTGATCACAGAGCTCTTGCAATATTCATGGCTCCCCGAGATGCTTGGGAGTCTCAAGAGCTCTCAGTCTTCTTAAGTCCCAAGGGCTTCTAGTCTTCTTTGAATGTGCTTAAATATGCTGAGGAGTTTTCAGGTTCTTCCCACTTCAGGGTTATCAGGAAGGTTTTCTCTTGGCCAAACACCCTTCCTGGGATTTCTGGAGTCCCTGTTTTAACACTGAGTATCTGCAGAGTCTGGAAATCCTGGCTTCCATACAATCAGTACACCAGTAACATCCCACAGCCTGTGCTTATTCTACAATTTGAGTAAAATCCTGTAGTGGGATACACAGCTCTAGTGCTTGACATATATACTCTGTTATTTAATCTGATTCATTTACATTCCCAGAGGCAAAATCTCAGTTTAAATTTCATCGATACAGAGATTGAACTTTTAATTCAACAACTCAGGTGTGCTACATACTGCTGTGAAGAGAAAAGAAACCTTAGCCAACCAAACAAAACCCACAAAACCCAACAGATCAACACTAATTTCACAGAACTTCACAGAAAAGTTAGCAGCTTAGATATAATAAAAGCTGTGCCTTGAGTCAAATCTTTCTCTGTTTCATAATCCTAAGTAAAATAGAGCTTGCTTATTTTTTGTCTCTTTTTTTTTCATAATGCCACATTAAACTGCAATATTTAATAGAGGAAGAATGAAATCATTCACTTGCTTGGTATGATTCAATGTATGAAAGGAAAGAAATGCAAATCATCCCTAAGTTTTGCTGTTTCTTAGTCTTCAATGTATTCTGCATTTTCATGTGTTTTGAGTGCATTGAATGAATGATATTCCCAAAATCTTGCTATAACTACAACATACAATCCAATACTCTTAGCTATACAATAGGGAAAAAAACCCACAACTCTTTAAATTCTTGGTTTCAAAGTCAGTCTCTCATCCTTAATCACAGTCAGAATTTCCTTTATTTTCTTGATTTCACATGGACCCATAACTGATGTTCATATTTTCCCCCGTGTTTAATTACAGGCTTACCGGATTCATCTTTTAAGCAACTTTAGGTTTGGAAACTGCAGTTCAGATGGGAGCAAATGTTCTAATTTTTTATGACTGACTAAATGAAGAGGGAACATAATGGAAATGAAAATAAAAGCATGATGAGGACATCAGCTCATAAATTTATTCTATTATGCGCTCTATAGATGTCAAAGATGAAAGGGAGTGTTTGCTCCATGATGAACCCAACATTTTTAAGAACTTAATAAGGTTTGGCCATATTCCAGAGTAAGCAGAAGTCCTTCTGGAGCATCTGTCACAACTTTTCTTTCATTCTCTTACAGCACGAAAGGAAGCCCCTTCTCTCTTGAAAATCTAACATACCCATCCCATATGCCCATCTCAAAGTCTAGTAGGGATGTGGACAATCTGAATTGAATGGCCGAGCTTGAGGATTTGTCTGACTTTAACAGGTAAAATAAACCTACTTAAAAAAGAATTTATGCCTCTGCATTGTAGTTGTGTGTTATCAATTACAGGAGTATAGTGAGATTTTAAAAAATTTATTAAATGGTGAACGTTTTACTTGAGCAATAGTTGTGCCTAGATAAATAATGTTTGGTGCAAAATGTGACAGGATAGTTTATAGAAAATAATTTTGACTGGCTTACACTGGGTGAAATTCCAAACAGCTATTAATGAGCAACCAACTCACTGCACTGGAAACTATGAAGAACTTATCTTCTGCATTAATGCAGCATTAAGCTATTTCAAAGACATCATAAGACGAAAGTTTGAATGAGGATGGGCAATCATTTACCAAACATGCACATTAAACACATAGAAGTATAAGATGGCTTCAAGCTTTAAAGTTGCAGAATCTTGACATGCATTAAAAAGATAAAAAATACATGTCTGTAGATGTGAGGATAAACAGACTTAAATAGCAGACTACACACTTAAACAAAACACAGCCAAGACCAATTGACTCCATGAAGAAAATAATGCATTACACAAAGATTTGATGATGCCCAAAGCACTTTGCAAACATAGGGTTTCAGTATCACAGTCTTTTACTTATAGGTTCCCTTAAAAATGGTACAGGGTGGGGAAAATGGAGAGGGACAATCTGCCTAAGAAAGTGTAGATGGTCACTTTATCCAAGCTACAAAAACCTGTTCTTCAGACCCTGAAGTAGTGGAAGGTGACTAATTAGTCTTCTCTGCTTTGACACCTACCTTTGACTGTCCTTGGGGAAAGCAATGTGTGACAATTTATCTCTGCAATCTTTAGTAGCTTGAAAAAATGAGATGATCAGATATATTTAGGGTTTTGACTAGTGTTCATGTGGTCACAGGAGGGTCTTACATTGTCAGATAAATTAACATAACATTAGTGTTTCAAAATCAGCAGGGTATTCCATAATGTAAAAATACTCTGTGCAGAAAATGCCTTTCTGAAAAATACCCTTGAGCAGATATTCTACTATTTCCAGAGGACAGTCATAGCAAAAAGAGAATATAGCTCCTTCTGAAGGTAATGAAAAGTCAGACAAGATTTCATTTAGCATTTACACCTGCATACATTCATTTTGGAGTTTTTCACATGGTGTCAAATGCTGGTGGTGTCAAGAATAATAAGGCAGTTCTGAATATATCGAAAAAGGTCATGCAGGAAAACAGATATTCCTAATGGTATAGTCACATGTCTGGGGATAGGAAAGCTTTGATAGTGATTTATTTTTGAGAGATTCACTATACAAGCTGTTCAAGTACCAGTTCATGGGTAAATGGCACTTAGAGTGTTGATAAAGGCAGCCTAGTAACGGTCACATGAATGATAAAGTGATATTAACTGCAGGTCCTTGGCCCTTTTCTTGTTGTAAGTAGAAAATAAGCAACCATTTGAGTTTCCAGTGTCTTATGAACTACCAAGTGACTGCTGTAATCCTCTGTAAAGCAGATATAGATCCTTGCCTTAAGCTACAAGATCTGTAAATAGAACAGCAGAAGATAACAATCTGATTCTTATTACAATTTATTTTCATTTTTTGTTTCAAAATAAAATAGAAACCTCTGTTCACTTTAAGTGTGTGCTTTTAAGTGTAAAGTTTAGGATATTCACTTGGACGATGAGATTCAAAACAGTTTTTTGTCTGCACTGAAAATATCTCACTCAAAATATCTTATATCTGCGGGTCATGACCTTGAGCAATCAGCCTGTGATAATGTTTTCACCAACACAGGGAAACAATGCAATACAACAAAAATGTTCTGACATAAGATGAGGTCACACTTACTTCTTTCTGAGCACATTTTTGTCTCAGTCTCCACTCTGATCTATTTTTATCAAAACACTTTCAGAAGACCTCTAAAACTTACAGCCAGACCTTTTTTTCTTTCAAATGCATTAAAGCAAGAGTTCTTTGTCATATGGTTTAATAGTCCATAGAGAAACAAGTCTGATCATATTTACTGTCAGAAGGGCGTTATACTTACATTAATTTCAATTTTATATAATCAGTACACTGAATTGTAAAAGTACATAAATGAAATTTTTTAGGATCCAAGAAACAGCTACATAATCTACTTCTACTCATATTCCCAAAATATTTTCTAAAACATTTATGATCATATGTTCTTAAGACTAGGAGAGTATCTTACATGTGCAAATGACAGCAGAGCAAATCTGAACTCAAAAATTTCCTGCAGGAGCTCCAGCTACCAGGCAGTATCAGCACACCCACCTTGCAGTACTCTGTGCACCATTTTCACTCATATAAGAATTATTACCCATGCATGCAGTTCTATTTTGAAACACTTTGAGAAATAACAGGTGGATACATTAAGAGTTATCTTCTCTCTGATCCTCCAAAACAGCTCCTCTGTTTTCACAGACCTCTGAAGAATCACATACCCTTTGGAAGAATCTCTATACATTTAAGCTGAGGAATAACTAAGGAGAGCATTGTGTGTTTACCAGCTGGATAACTGAACTCTCAAGGGAAAATCAGTATTAATTCAAGGTAGAGGTAGATTATTCTCCTGCTAAAGGAACACATCCATAGAGGTTGTTTAACATTTTATGGCAGTTTTTCTAGTTTCAGAAAGATACAAGGTTGTGCAGGTGTTAGTGTTAAGGCACTAATAGAAGTTACTGAGCTGTCTTACTTTCTCTGTTCCATGACAGACTGGAAGAATGAATGGGGATTATGACCAGGACAATGTCCAGTAGTTTTTCAGTGACAATATGGATTTCTGAACTTACCAACAGGTCTTGACATCACAAGTAAAGAGATGTAAATGAATGAAGTGCTGACATGAACAAAAAATACACAAAAAATGCACTACAATAAAGCCTTTCTTCACCTCATTTTCCTAATTTTTAAATCTTACATATTTTAGACATACCAACCTCATCTTCAGAATTCCAACTATATTCATGACCTTACTGTCTCCCAGTTAGAATGTCCAAATTTTTCCTGTATGGTTTTAGAAAAGCAGAACTAGTATCTTCCCAACAATTGCATGCAGATTGGCCACCTGAAAAATGACTCATAAACCATCAAATATTACAGAAAGAATAAACCTTACGTTAAGGTTTTTCAGAGACCATGCTTAAATAGACAAGCCAGACAAGTCAATTCCTTAAATTGTAGGCAGACAGGAATTTCTTGATTGCAAAGAGGAATGAGAAAAATTATCCCAGAGATATGTGACACAGGTTTCTAATATCCAGACAAATCATCTGCCATGAACATTTAAAGTTCAATTACCCAAATATACATTGGATTTATTGCTTAGTTTCACTGCAATTTCAATGCATTTTGTTGTAGCAGATTTTCAGTCAGTAAGAATTCAGTATCCTATTTTCAACTGCATTGCAGTAATTGCAAAAATTATTTCATTATATTGTACAAGGTGAGCTGAAACACAGCAGAACTCCTTTAACATCTGCTGTACATGAGCTACTGTATGGTAGTTTTGCCATCTAAAAATACTCCTCTTTCCATGACTAATGTTGTGGCTCAGTTCTTACCGACAGTAAGTGAGGAATTTGTCTCAAGGAATCTGCATCTTCTGTGGTCTAGATTATTAGGCTTATTTCAGTGCAAAGTGGTAGCCTTTGGCTGCAAAGATCTCACCACATCTTTTCACAATCTGATTTCAGGAAAGGGGTTTATCAAACCAATAAAATGTAAATCTAACAGAGAGATATTGTAGAAGACAGTGTTTTAGTTGTTGTAGATCTTATTTCTGTTCAGGCCTTTGACAAGGAGCGTAAACTTACAGTGGCCTTTCTCTACCTTGATTATTACAGGCAAATAAAACTGAAATTTAAATTTCTCTGGCTTTTATTTTAAAAAAGAATATTTCTTTATATTTATTCTTTTCATAATAATACTTTGATAATTTTCTTGTCAGACTGTCACACATGACAATGAAAGATTTTTTAGTAGAATAGTCACATGATACACAGTGTAAATTCTCCACAATATCAGGCAGTAAAGTGCTCTTTTTTTAATATATACTTTTTGCTTTTTCATATTTTTCTGTTACCAGATGAGCTGCAATAACACCTTGCTAGAGCTACAGCAGGTATATGAGATATGAGAGGTTTGCCTTTTTTTTTTTTTTCCTATCAGATGCAAAAGAAAGCTGGGAAACTTAGAAAGAAATGAGTAGAAAAATATGCTTTCAAATATGGCCATTATCTTTTTTAATATTACTTAAATACTACCAATTAATGGGTTCTTCTTGGTTTATTCCCTCAGCTTGCTGTTACCACTTTTCGAGAATACTAAAATTATTCAGCCTTTGCAATATTTCCTTGATAGTTTGAATAGGAGATTTCTTAACCTCAGACAATCACTATTATGTTACACAGGAGATCACTGGTAGCTCCTCTGTCTACAGAAAGGACTGCAGTAGACATTTATTATGACAAATGAAATTGTAAAAATGCATAGCTTGATAAAAATCTTGATTACACTGGAATAATAGGAAAAAAATATTTTTTCTACTTACCTTTATTTCCAATCAACTATTATACAACATATTTTAAAGGTAAATTGTTTAACTTGCCATACAAATAACAGTCTTTCATAGTCCATGATAAATTTGTAATTATTCCTTCAATCTAAGATTTCTGTTTACTATCTATTTATATAAATGTCTCTGTGTGTGTATTCATAAATACACACATAAATAAAGTCTGCCATTCACATCAGAAAGTCTGATTTCCTTTTGCATAAGGAAACTGCTTTTAGACACAGGTAGATGCAGACCAGTGCCAAGAGGAAAAATTACTTAACTGACTTAACTGGAAGTGATTTTCTCTGTCTAGCATTGTCTCTCCATATGCAAACACTAGGCCAACTTCTTTTTAAATTTCTGTACTTGCAACTGCAGAGTAGAAGGGAAAAAAATCACATGGAATAGAAAAAGATGTTCTGAATTGAAATGGGAACTCTTGGTTCAGTGAGAGCTGAAAAGAATATGACAAGATGGCCTTAAGGATACTCTTTGCTCCTGTTAACTACACATTTCAGGTAAAACTGAAATCATGGATAAGATGAAAAGAGATGTTAGTCATTTATACTTCAAAAGATTTTCACAATGACTAAGTTGTCTGTTCCAAGTGTTAGTGTCACACAAAAGGACTGTGCATGATTCAAAATGCTTTTTGCAAAATACATATAAAAGCTGGTCCTTGGTTTCTTCTTGGGGGCACTCTGGTAATTCAGTCAGTGAAGAGACTGAATGGACTCCTTATTTGTTAGACAAAATCCTTAGAGGCTTTGAGGCTTTAAATAATGCATTTGCACCATAAATGGCATCATTTCTGATTCAAACATCTTGGTATACTAGTTAAAACAAAAAGTTATAATTCAACAAGAGCAACTAACAAGACAGTTATCTGCAAGAAGTATCCTTGCTTTGCTATTCAAGAGTAACAATAGATCTCGGTGAAAATAACAAGATTTGCATTCTTTTCATTATATAGATACTTAAATCTGAGCAACGATGCCATTCTTTAAAATGCTTAATGGCCATTCAAACTCCATGAAAATGAGTTGTCATTCACTCTGTATAAATTAATATCCTAAATGCAACCTCTTGTTAACACATATAGGAGATTTCATCAAAGCCATAAGGTTTTCAGCTCTCTCTATGATCATTAGTTTGAACCTGCACAGTCCTTAATGAGATAAAATGTGGTAGCATCAAACCATCATCAAATTTTGTCAGATAGAAATATGACGAATTTCAGAAATACTGTCTTGTAAAGATCTTTTTGGCATTAAAAGTTGGTACTTCAGTAATTCTGGAACATCTGTAGCTATGAAAAGATTTTAAAGATCTAAATTTTGTATTTTGACATCTAAAATGGCATTTATCACTGACAAATCTTTGTCTCAGTAATCTTATCTCTGTCTTATTTTAAGACATCAAAAACTGTTCAAGATAAATAAATTCTAGCACTCTTATTTAGGGTGCTGTGATCTTTGAAAATATGTTTACATACTCATTTGAATAGATTTCACCATCTGTTCAGATATGAGTAGCTCCTAAATGATGATCTGCATAACGGTACTTGAAGTTTCCTTCACATGTGGGAAGTTTTCATTGCCAACCCATCTTTGACTGCTGCCCTACAAAGCAGTAGAGTCACTCACTGAGAAGGGCAAGAGGGGTTTTATTTTAAAACTGCTTTTGCAAAGGTCTTTAGTGCAGTTAGTCTAGCTCTTATTATATTGGATTCACTTGCATGTAGTGAAATTTAAAAAAACAGCTTAAATTAAGTATATATATTCCATAATTTGAAATACAATATTTATGATTGCACAGCTACATGGACTATCAAAAAAAATCAAAAATAATTTTACATAGACTATATAAGTGTAGAAAGGATATTAAGAGATCCTGGAATTGTTTCTCTTGATAAAGATAGTGATCTAGGACATCCTGCATGGTTAGCCAAGTAAGTTACTGACCAATAGCCAACCAATGGCCACAGTAAGTTACTGACACGGTCATGTTTTAGGTTTGTCAAGCAGTGACATGCAAGGATTGAGGCAAGGTGCCCTGATATTTCACTCAGATAATGTGTGACTAGTGGGTCAAAATTTAATTTGCCCCCAATTTTCAAAATGTAATTTTAATTATCCTACACCTTTTAATATGAAAATGCCAACTTTAGATGATTTAACTTAAGGATGAGATTTAAGCTACTTCTGGATCTGATTTCCACTTCTGAGGTTTTGAACTACACTGAAACCCACTGAGTTTCATTCTTCACAGTGCATCTTTTCTCTCCTTCTACTTGTGACTTTCTCTTGTTTCTTGATCAGATATTGTTAGCAGTGCTATAGCTTTGAACTTTTTAATCCATGAGAAAATAGTCTGGTCTTTGGTACTGGGTAGACAGGGCAGGCATATATTTGACACTGAAAATGTTGAGAAAAATAGTGCCCTAATGTAGTAAGTGGATGGTTTTGAAGAGTCTGCAGTTTGAAGTGGTTGTTGGGAGTGCAACAAAAAAACCAAAGAGGAAAACTTGCCAGAGAAAAGCAAGAAGAACTAGTGCAAAACATCATTAAAACATTAGACAGAATGAGATATCACCATCTCTTTAAGAAGAGATGTCTTTTCTTCAGCCTAGCAACTCATGTCTGGCTTTGTGTGACACTGAACCAGATGAAGAACTGATTTGACTTTATTTTTTTATTTTTTCTTCTTGATTTATTTCACCAGTTAACCACCAATTCATGGTGAAAGTTGGTTTCATTTAGAGAGGGACTGCCAAGATCTAAGTGAAACTCAAAACTGAAAAGAAAAACCAGTTTGATTTAAAATTGATTTGACTAAAAATGGACTTGATTTCTGTATTGAAATGAATGAATGTCTCACTCTTAATAGGTTGGGTATTCCTGGCAGATACCACTTTTGCAAGTAAATATCTCAAACATGGTGAGGCCTTTATTACTTGTTTCTGATATATTTCTGTGTCATTTTTGGAAACATGCTAGCATGCTAGCAGCCAGGAAAGTGTTTTTCTGGACAAAGGCTATAATAAAATGGTCAATGGGTTATTAAACCGGTTGATGACAGAAGGAGAATAGCCTCAGGCAATACAAGGGTGCAGAAGAATAACTGGAATCTCTTATTTACAGGCTACACCTTTTGTCTCTCTAAAGGTCTTAAAGAAGAAAAATCTTGATAAGTTTATTGTCTGATCCTAACAAAAAAAGAAATTTAGGAACCCATTGCTGTATTGGATATAACTGTCCAGATTTTTAGTGACACATTTAAACAATAAATAAATCTAATTGCGATGTTTTTTTCCTCCCTAAAATCTCTGACAAAACCGTTTCCATTTTAGTCATCCCTGTGTGTATCTGTTTTTCTGATGTAACTAATGAGATTTCTTTCTTCTTTATGTTTGATCAAATCCCTTGATAACCACTGGCTTAAACAATTTGACAAGTAGCTAAGCCACCTTCTTGTGTGTGTGCATACCTGTGTGTTGCATATCCAGAAATCTTACTGAATCAGTGGAAATGAAGCAGTATTAGTGGTTATTTAAATCAATCACTATAACTTGACAGAGAGCAGTGATCCACACTTCTTTATTTTGTTCTCCTTTAATTGCAGTTTAATTTGCTCAAAAGCTCTTGAGTTGAACTATGGAAATCAAGGTCATATATCTGCAGTTGTATTTGTCATACAGAACAAAAGTGTCAGCACTGAGCTTCCTGCATGAACAAACACCAACTGACTTATTTTTGCTTGCCTTCAAAGCACAAGTTAAATACTTTGTACTTCTCTGATCTTATCTCAGAGATAATTTCTCTTAATGATCAAATACAATACTTTATGAAGATTTCAGCTGTGACAATACACCATGACACATAAGCTTTTCTCTTGCTCCCTTAGCAACAAGCACGGTGTATTGTTCCTTAATTATGGTATTGCTCTGTTAATCCCGAATCTTGCGAGGAGCAAAACACCTTTATTCCTAAAGAACTCACTGGAGATTGGTAGCGAGTATCATACCACAAAGCAGACTGCATGCTCATAACATTATAAATAGTTTTACCATATTTCTTCTTGCTTTTAATGTAATATTTCATTATACATTATATTACACATCATTATAATCCCATTTGATGTAGGTTTCTGGTCTGGATCCTGATCATTCCTCATCTAAAAGTTTAAACTGTGCAAAAGTCTATCAAAAATGCATATAAGATTTTAGTTTTTTACACTTTCTTCTTTCTATTTCCCCTGTGAGAGGTAGAGGGAAAAGAGAGGAAATGGGATGAAAAGTCAAGTGAAAAACAAGTTAAATATTTCTACTAGTTCACAAATTCCAATACCGTAGAAACCAGCACAAGTAGTTGCATCCACACCCAGAGCTGTAAGGGTGCAAGAGACTGAAATTTGGGAAGATCTGATTATAGACTTCTAGTCTGGCACATTGTAAATATAAAGCTGCCTTTATCTGTGTTCAGATAGATTTTAGACATTAAAAAAATTAAAAAACACAACAAAATAAAACCAGAAAAACCAATCCTAAACCCATAAAATGAACCCAACACAACCCAAAAACCACAAAACCCCCACCAAAACCCAAAACCTATGCTTCCCCAAAATCCCAACTACTGTAAATTAGAGACAGGATGTTGTAACCATGATTTCATACACGTTTATTTCTAAAATTTAGTACAAATAATCAGGAAGTACACAGACAAAGTTTACACAGTGCTGTCAGTGAGCATGAATCTTCAAATTAACTTTTGCATATTCAACAAACAGAATATTCTTTAAAATCTGCATCAACATAGGTTTTCATTTTCAGTTCTGTACAACTTCGTCAGTGATGTCTGTTGTTAATGTAAACCTGAAGGTATATGTGTGGTTTCAAAAGTTAGCACTGTACAATCTATGGATTTCCCACATAAAGTGGGTAAAAAAATCAGTTTGTTGAATCAATAACAACAGGTGCAAGGTGTTACTAGAATAATATTTTGGAATACTAGTGTTTATAGGACATCAAAGAAAATTAAAAGAATGAGAGTTTATTCCTTGGGACTGGAAGAGAAAATAAATCTATTGACAGTCAGTTTGATAGGACTGTGAATGAACTAGGAATTAGGGGCAAAAGGATTTTTGGAATTCTGGAAAAATCTAAAATAAGTGTTTTGTCCCATTCACTTTGTTCAGGTTTGCTTGAAATTATCAGACATGAAAAAAAATTAGGATGACACTTTAAACAAAAATCTCATACACAATAGGAATGCAAGAAAGCACATCATACATGGCATTAAATAAAAAGAACACTCACTCTGATTTCGTAACACTTTTCAGTCATTATTAGGAATCCCTTCATTTTTAGGTGACCTGTATCTGCCCACCTTGCTCTCTCCAGCACTCTTTCTAGCACTGGAAGTTCTTTTCATGTTTACAAAGAATTTGAGGATTTTATCAGTGTCTAATAG
Organism: Corvus hawaiiensis; assembly: GCF_020740725.1. Taxonomy (NCBI): domain Eukaryota; kingdom Metazoa; phylum Chordata; class Aves; order Passeriformes; family Corvidae; genus Corvus; species Corvus hawaiiensis. The sequence goes on along the minus strand of NC_063242.1, from coordinate 8,298,013 downwards.
TATGAACAGGCTGGAAAGAATGAGGTATATCAAGTTAGGCCCAACGGGTCCTTCAGGTAAACAGTAAGGAAACTGTTTTGCAAAATCCCTCAAAATATAACAGCACATTACTATATCTAGGAACAGAGAAACTCCTTTCAGTACTCCCTTTAAAGCCTTTATAAAAATTCAGAAACATTGATCTACAGTTAAGGACTCTACAGAGACCATTTGAGAGAAAGAGCATCCTGGGTACCTGTTCAGGCACAAAGTGATTCCAATTTTAGCAGCAAATGAATCTCATGACAGAGAGCTGTGTCTAAAAGGTTTAATGAAGGACGGCTTTCTTTTTTGTTTTGTTTTTTCCTTTCTTTCTTTTTTTAATTTTATGTTAAACAAAGGAATTTTGGACTTTGTATTAAACAAAGTTTTCAGAGAAAGGTGTCGGCACATTTTCACAGTAAGACATCAAATCTCCAAGTTTGAGGTCCATTTAGGATATACTCCTGTCTAAAGGATTCACTCTAAGTTACTACTTTGCCCTGCTACAAGTAACTGAGCCTTTTTGTACCTGAAAAATGAAAAGAAATGTTATTAAATTTTATACCATATTGGCTAGAAAAGGGGATGAACAATTGGTGCCCAAAAACCTGAGTTCTAGTTGGCATTTTTAAATTAAAAGAGAAGCAAAAGTGAGAAACTTCAGTTCGTTCTACCCATCCCATATGTGCAATGCTATATATATATTTTACAGTGCTTTGAACAAGACTGTGGTCCTTATAAGTTGATTATGGGGGCGACTTATAGGCTACACATAAATACTTTGTTAATTTTTAATTTTATTTCTGACTGAGAAGACAGAAAAGTGAAGGAATCAGAAAAATATTAGGAAGACTCATGCTACAGTGAAGCAAAAGAATAGATATACTGTCACAAAATCACAAAGAATAAGAGGTTTTCTACCATCACTTATCATGCTTTATACTTTGAAAGGACTTGGGCACATGACCAAATTTCTCCAGGAATAACAATGTACATCAGCTGATCTCTACTAAAATTAACATCCTCCACCCTGTCACACTCAACAAAGCTAGCACAGCTGAACAAAACATATCTAAATGTTTCCACAATTCATATGATTTTGATAAAGATATTATTTGAGAAATAAACAAGTTATGTGCACATATTATCGAAAATTCTGTCTCAGGAAGGAATACCCATTCTAACTGGCAGAGAATTTTTTTTTTTTTGAATGCCAGAAATGGGAGCTCTTTCCACTTTGACAGCTGCTTTCTTCTATCTTGGAAAAATCAGACTTCTCCACAGAGATTATTGCAATATTATCACAGTTATGAGTAGGACAGCTATGAGAAGGTAAATACTAAGGACAAAACAAATCTGAGACACTGACAAAAGAATTAAGTAGTTCAAGAAATGAAGCTCCCCTTGCAAATATGCAGTGATGCACTCACACTTCTGCTCATTCCTCTAATTCTAGCACACATTAGTTACTCATTCCAGGTGGGAAGGAAATCAGTCAATTATTTGTAAAACTTGTTGAAAGCATGCACTCCTACAAACTTATGTCTTTGGTTTCAAAGTTAAGCAGGCAAGATCAGTGCCAGCCTGCCAATAAATGGAGTTCTAACGTGGAGGTATGTCACCCCAAGGTGAGGGAAGAATATCCATGTTCTTTTCCATTTCCCCTAATAAGGACATTTTCAAAGGAGGGACAAACTACTATGAGGGATCACACAGCCCAAATGTCAGCTTCTTTTTGTTATCTCAAGTTAACATTTAACAAGAAATGGGATAAATATAAGAGAGAAAGATCTTAGCCTTTTTTTTCTCTCGGACCCGAAATCTTCCTATAACCAAGACACTTAAGATGTGAGTTAAATATGTAAAAAACATCTGAAAAGATGACAGGTTCCTCATAGACTCACAAGTCCCACTAAGAGAAATTGCTGAAGTATGATTGCCCTGGACTTCTGCTTTCAAATATTTTCCCAAGTGACCTGGCAAGCAGTGACTGACAAAGGACTGTTTATTGTGCCTGAAAGCAGCTGCAGTGTCTGGACTAGGAGTCTGGACTCCTAAGGTCAGTCATGCCTCAGAGCCTTAGAAAAGAACTTCCCATCTTACAGGAAATGCAATCCAGGCATGTAGTGAAAGTTTGATGAGAGGAGATTTATATGTCGTCATTGCTACATCTTAAATATAACAAGCCATCTCATTCGCTGCTTATAAAAATACACAAAATTGAAAGACACCTACACACTATATAGACAAGACTAATTTAACTAAAGTGATGTAGATCCCTGCAATAGCTACTAGTTCAGTCTCCTTACCTTCTGCTGTGGTCCTTGTGGTGTGGCTGTGTTATTCACTCAGCAATGATTGGGATGACACATTAATTCAGCTTGTTAAAAAGTCTGCAAATGAAAAATATTTAAAGAAAGCAAGACAAAAGCTAAAACTCAACAGGAGTTGAATGACAGGCAAGTGTGACAGGAAATTATACAAGTCCAGTAACACACTGGAAATACTCAAAGAATAAGATGCACAGGCCATTTTTCTGAAAGAACTGTTTAATTGAATATTTCTGCTGTGTTTCTCTAATCAAAGCCAGCCTGATGGGCCCAGAAAAACAATTGCTTTTCCTATGCAGTATTATTACTCATAAACAGCTGCTGCATCCCAGATTGCATCATATCTGTCATTACTTGAAGGTTGTGGTTTAGCACTGAAGCACCTGCAGCATACCAAATGCATCCCAGACACTAACTGACTTATATAGTACAGTCGAAGAGTGTATGAGTAAATTGTGTCAAATAGTTGGAATTATCTAGTCTTCTGTTTGTAGCTTGTCTTATATAACCTGCATTAGGCTTGTGAGTTCGGAAAGTCACATTGGCAGCTTTCCAATCCTCAAGAATTCATTGGGATTTTAAAGCTCCTAATGATCTTACCTGATATCACTGCCAAAAATTTGTACAAGTGACTTTGGTTTGTTGCTCTTAAATGAAAAGATAATCAGATGAGAGATTCTCCTGGGCTTTTTAGAGTGTGGTGGTTTCTTTTCTTAAAATTAACCAGCAAGTACAACTATCATAGTCATTTAAACCATTATTTCTCAAGGAAAACACATTGAAGTTTAAAAAAAAAATTACTTAATTCAGAATTTGTGGAAATTGAGGCAATTCTTATCCTTCTTCAACCTACATATCCTCAGCACGACATTGGAGAACAGTGGTTCTGCAGACATTTACATGCATTGCTAGAGGCAACAGGTCTAAACTACTGCTTCATATCAGCATAAATGGCATTTCCTACTAAACAGTCTCTTCTACCCCCAGCACCGCTGTGGTATGCACAGACAAAAAATCAAGTGGCAAATGAAAGACTTCAGTCTGCCATTACCTAATCTCAAGATTAGATTCCAAGATAATTACACATTTCAAACAGAAATTAGATTAAAACTTGACTGCTATTCTAATCAAGTTAGAGTTCAGTTTAGTAATTCTTATTGCAGCATATTGAAAGAGTTTGGTACATGTAAATGAAGGCTGTAATAGTATAGCTGAAATACTTCAGACTCCTGCATATTTGTAGTCACTGCTTTATTTCACTTCAAGAAGATGGCTCATCTTTAAGGAGGTTAAGCTACTCGGTAAGGCTCCAAGAACTTGCAAAGATTTTCTCTAAACCGGCTCATCTACCTCTGTGTGAGGATGTTTTACATATTTAAATAATCACATTTAAATATTTCTATGCTTTTTCAGCCCAGTTTGAGCAGCTGCTTCTCAAATTAGATATTTAAACCTTTCTGTACTCTACTCACATAAATAATTGTTCCTCATCTGACCTCCACTGCACAGGATGGAGTTAAGTACAAAGAATGTTTGTCTGGGCTGGGATTACAACATTGGGGTCTCAAAGAAGCAGAGTGAGATGAGGGACTAAGGAAAGTATGATCTTACTTGCACTGTAGTGGTTAATTACCTAATTTGAACTCACAATAAAGCTTGGCAAACTAGCTCAACTGCAGGGTACACAGTATTCTGACAGCAACCTCACAATTGGTTTCTTAAGGTTCATTAAGGAGACTTGACTTTTCCTGCTCGCATTAAAGTCGGGTTGTGATTTCCTGGAGTGAATTTGATTGAGTATTCATACCCTGGAATTATACCTCTCTTTCTAGCATCTTCTCCCACAAGTAGCCTAAAGGGAATAGTTTGATTCCTAAGCAGCTCTTCTTACACTCAGGTACTCAGATGTATTTTACCAAGTATGGGTTAAATACTGAAGGGGTGACAACCATATGGAAAAATAAAGCAGTCACTATGCTTTCAGCAAAGTCTGGACAACATCCAAAGACATAGGCTTGTTTTAGCAAGAGGGGATGTTGGCTGGAATCCTGGTGGCCTGATAAGGAAGAAAAACAAATGCAGAAATCAAATCAGATTCTCTCAGGCAGACAGTGAAGAGTATTACTCACAGCACTTTATTAGCATTGACTTTCTAAAGTTTTGCCATTTTTGATATTTCAGGTCCTCAATTCACTGGAATGTTGGGATTTTTTTATCAGTCCTTCAGCTCTTTCACTGATATGAGTGAATGAATTCTTATTTACCAATATAAGAAGTTTCTCTACTCATTCTTTTACTTTAAACCATAGAAACAGAAACATAGAATAACTCGAGTTGGAAGGGATCTTTAAAGGTCAGCTAGTCCAATCCTCCCTGCCATGACCAGCAGCATCTTCAACTAGATCAGGGTGCCTCAGGGCTGCCTCCAGCCTGACCTTGAATATTCTCAGAAATTAGTTATCTACCATCTCTGGGCAAATTGTTCCAGTGTTTCACCATCCTCATTGTAAAAAACTTCTAAAAATCTAATCTAATCTAATCTAATCTACCCTCCTTCAGTTTGAAAACATGATCCCTTTTCCTGTTGCAACAGGTGTTGCTAAAAAGTTTCTCCCCATCATTCTTATAAGGACCCCTCTATGTATTTCAACACCTCAATTAGGTCTCCCTGAAGCCTTTTCCTCTCCAGGCTGAACAACCTCAACTCTCTCAGCCTTTCCTCACAGGAGATCTGTTCCATGACTCTCATTATTTTTATGGCCCTTCTCTGGACTCTGTCCAATACATTGAGGGCCACAGACCTGTGCACAATACTCCAAGTGGAGCTCCATGAGAGCAGAGTAGAGGAGCAGAATGACTTTCCTTGACCTGCTGTCACGCTTCTTTTGATGCAGCCCTTCTGGGCTGCAAGTGCACATTGCCAGCTCATGTCCAGCCTCTCATCTACCAGCATCCCCAAATCTTTCTCAGCAGGGTTGCCCTTGGTGCCTTCATCCTTCAGCCTGTATTGATACCAGGGGTTGCACTGACCCAGGTGCAGCACTTACACTTGGCATCGTTGAACCTCATGAGGTTCACATGGGATTAATTCTTGAATTTATCCTCAGGATGGTATTGCATTTCTCAGGTGTGTCAACACCACCACTCACTTGGTGTCATCTGCAAACTTGCTGAGGGTGCACTCTATCCCTCTGTTTAGGACATTGATGAAGACATTCAACACTATTGCTTCCAATACCAACCCATGAGGGATATCCCTCAGCATTGATCTTCATCTGGCCATTGAGATATTGACCGCTACCCTCTGGATTTGACCATCCAACAAATTCCTCATCCATACTGTTGTTCCCTCTTCAAAACATCCTTTTCATTTTCCAAATCTGTTACCTGTCACTGTGAATGGTGAGTCCTTCATTTACAGACTCGTATTTTCAGTTTTCTTTAACTGTTTTCAATCTTATACACTTTTCAAGGATTGTGTTAATTTGGGATAATGGGTGGTTTGTGCGCTTGAGCAGAATTAGCTAAATTTGTTTAACGTTATGTATGCTTTTCCATTAATAAATAATTATTCCTTGTAGTTCAATAAACTAGAAAGTTATACTGAAAGAGTCTAATGTGCTATCATTCAGGAGCAATGCTAGAGCTGTGAAGTAAGATTTATTTCAAATATTAATTAGTTTTTAATTTGTAATTTCAGCTACAACAGAGTTCATATTTTATTGCAGTCACTCAAACATAACAAAGTAATGTCAAACAGTATAGAATGGTACAAAAGGTTTCTGGCATGACCAAGAACACTGTGAATGCTATTGTCTATTGCAGTTTAATGGGCTTCAATAGCTGTAGCTAATATATCATATTGTGCAAAGAAAAAAAGCATAATTAAATGCTATTTCTGTGTAATTACACCATCCATTATTCATTATTAAAATTAAGGCAATTTTAAAAGCCTTCTATCTCAATAAATTATTAGAGAAAAATAAAGATCATTTGAGATGAAACCTTGTTTTTATGCCTTGTTATATTACATGTCTGAGTGTCTGTGGCCTGTGCTGAAAAAGGAACACATTACCTTGCTGAGAGAACAAAGTCATAAGAGCACACCAAACCATCATTATCCAACATTATCACTTGCATGTGGGAAAGGATACCACAGAGATATCAACAACCCCCATATGAGAAAATCATACGATGTCACGCACACAATTTGCTGTATTCAATGGCCATACAGGAAGAGGGTTGTACATACAGCAAGAGGTGCTGAAAGAGAGTTGTACACTTGACATTCTATGATATAAAGCTATTGAAAAGCTTAATTTTTCCAATGTGAGTCTGGGAACCGGAATCCTAGAAATTTAAGTTATTCAAAATTGTTATATCATTATATGGAACATATGTCATGAATAACAAAGTTTCCTATGAAACCCAGTAGCATACAAGACCAATCACCCAAGAGTTCTAAAATTGTGTTTCAACAACAAAAAATAAAAAAACCCCTGTCATTTCCCCCCTCTATGCCCACTGCTGAAAAAATCAGAACACTGTTGAATTGCCACAAAAATGTCAGGGACATACTTCAAACTTCAAGTATAGGAAAATTCTACTTGTCTGTTATAACACTGCTTAAATGCTGCAGCTCAAAATGCAGTAGCGATAGAAACCCAAAAATAAATTCTAAAGCTTATTATTACATAATGTCAACAGTACCCACAAGACAAATAGGCTGAAAAAAACCTCTCTAAGAACAAGTTTATCAGCAAATTCTTTCTGTTTTGTCCTGGGTTGCAGTATATTCTATTACCATCCTCATGAGCTGTTGAAATCAGGTGGGGCAGTGTTTCCTTGCCTCCTCCCCCCAGACTATCTTGCTGTTAATGGCCCATCATTGTCCTGCCACCTGACTCAGAGATAACTCCCTCCAGACTATCTTCTGTTAATGAGCCTCATCAACACTTGGCCTCATGACTCATTACCACATTGTGAGATGCTCCACCCAGAGGGAGGAACCAAGCATCGTGGATATAAGCTGAGACTGAACACCAGAGACAACACCTTTCTACTGGATTTCCAGAGGACAGGAGCTACATATCCACCACTGGACCTTCCGAGGAAGAGCAGACCCTTTTCTACAGGATCACTACTTCAGAGGACTGCAGCCACCATTCTACCAGACTGCTACCACCACCCTGACTAACAGGGTGTCAGGTTGTACCTTGACTCTGTCAGTTTGAACCAGTGTTACTTTTATTTTTTTCCTTTTCTTTAATTTCCCCATTAAGTTGTTATTCTGACTTGGTGCCTCCCACTGGTTTGTTTTCAAACTAGTACATGTTTCTAAGAAGAAAAACCTTATAGTGAGATCTAGGGAGATATACTTAAAACATTAATGCTGAAAACTTTCACAGATGTTTGGTTCCTTTTCCAAAATTAGATATATATATGTTAAGGACAAATGAAGACCAGAAAATTAGTGGTAGTGTGATCCAAGTTCCTTTCAGATTTTATGTTTCCTATCAAAAGAAGTGTGGCCAGGAGATGAAGAGAAGTGATTCTGCTCCTCTACTCCACTCTAGTGACACTCCACCTGGAGTGCTGCATCCCGCTCTGGGGCACCCAGCACAGGAAAAACGGGAAAGCCTGTTGTAGTGAGTCCAGAGAAGGGCCACCAATTAGGGGAATGAAACACCTCTCCTAAAAGGAAGGGGTGAAATAGTTAGGATTGTTCATACTGGAGAAGAGAAGGCTTCAGGGTCACCTAATTGAGAGCTTCCAGTACCTGACGGGAACAGACAAGAAAGATAGAGAGACTGTTTACAAAAGCATGTAGTGACAGGACAAGGGGGAATGGCTTCAAACATGGTGAAAGAGTATAGATTGAGATTAAATTTTAGGAAGAAATTTTTTACTGTGCAGGTGGTGAGACACTGAAACAGGATGCTTAGAGAAGTTCTGGATGCCCCATTCCTGGAACTATACAATGTCAGGCTGGATGGATCTCTGAGCAACCTGGTCTAGTAAAAAGTATCCTTACTCATGGCAGGGGATTTGGAACTAAATGATGTTTAAAGTCCTTTCAAACCCAAAACATTCTATGATTCTATACTCAGATGGTGAAGACAGAAGTAATGATGCAGACAGAATCATGTCCTGTGCCATCCTGGCTGGCAGCAAAGGAAAAAGTGAATCAAGCTGTTCACGATATTCTTGGGGGGAAAATGTACTGTCCTATTTATTGATCTACTTTTGTAGTACAGCTCTCAATGAAAATCTCAGCGCTTAAAAGATGGACTCCTGTTGTAGTGCTAAGTTTAGTTTAGTAAGCTACAGCTTTCCCTGAGAGCTCAGCAGAGCTGCTTAGGGCAGGGCAGCCATTCTGTCCTCCCGCAGTCCTTCTTGGATGGCTCAGCACTCTTGCTCTGGCAAGCTATCAACTCTACAACACAGTGATGGTGAAGAAGGTGAGAAGGGTCTCTCCATAAGGGTTTAAGAGGATCTTTACCAGCAATCCCCAGAGGCACAGAGACCTCCTGATCCGGGCACAGGGGGGTTTTGTCAGGGGCTATGGGGTGGTACATGGGTGGAGTTGGGGTACAGGAACCAATAGGGAGAGCCCGAGGGAGTGGCCAGGGCTAAGGACAGGGGAACACGGGGAGGAGCAATATGGGATCGGAAAAGCAATGGGTAAACGGATCAGCACAGACTCCAGAACAGGAACCAAGAAGAAAAGTTTCAAGACAGGGCAGACAGCACACAGGCATTGCAAAATGGTGACACATTTCTTGCCACAGTACTACTGAGAAGATTACTTTGACTGTTTGAACAACTTGAATATAAATGATTATGGAGTGAGAATACCAAAATATTTTTTAGCAAGTGCCAGCAGAGAAAATGAACCTGATTATACGCTGATAACAGAAGAAATGGGCATTTATAACAGCAAATAATGTCAAACAGATGAAAATAGAGAAACATGTGAAGTCAGTTACAAATGGGAAGATGGATTACATCTAAAGAGAAATGAGCTGTGGTCATAAATTGGAGACCATACCATGACATGTACAAATTCTGTGGTCAGACCCATTTTTCATGGTAGATATTAGATCTGCTAGAAGATAGGAAAACTCCCACCAAAAAAGCTGGACAACTATTCAATGAAAGATGTTTTGCAGGCTGATAAACAAAAAATTCCAAAACATAAAGTGATGATAAGACTAATAATTTCCACAAAGGAAAAAATAGCAATAAATTATGTAAAATTTTAGAAAGTATAAAAATAGGATACATTCAAAAGAAAGGAGAGGCAATAAAGGGAGAAAAGTACTATTTTTTACGTAGTTCAAATGGACTTAGATCTTGGTTTTAATATTAGCCTGAGGCTAATGAGACAGAAGCTTGAATAAGACAGAAACTGGCTCACTGTTACAATTCATGGAATCATAATTTGCATCCAATGTGACAGATTCATATCAGTAGTTCAGATTACAGTTTAAATATTTTTAGTTTCTAGGTTTATAAGGATATTTTGAAACCTTAGTGATCTAAATAAATAAATTTCTTCCAAGACAAGATTACTGCACCTTGCAAAACACTGTTAACAACTGACAACTTAAATAACTGTAAATGTATAAAACATATTTCAATCTGTTCTTGATGTATCTTCTTCTGTAGTCCTTTTTTTACTGGTCTCTTTTATTGCATATAGATTGCCAACAATTTAAAATATGTAAACCCAAAAAAAATATTCTACAGCCAGTGTTGCTCTATCAATATATTGCATTTTACTGGCTAATATAAAGAAATCTACCATAAGAGAAAGAAAGGGCATAGAAAGTTACATGGAGTGGCACCTTTGGAATATATTGGTTCAATAAAAGTTGCATTAAAGGTCCAGAAAATGATGCAGAAAATACAGTAAAAAGTAGAATGTAAACTTAAGTTAACCTGTACAGCATAGTTCACAAGTAAAGATAAAATCAAAGTTGCAGTCAGGCGATGCTCAGTGTTTTCTGACTGGAATCAAAACAAGGCATGGGATGTTAAAGTGAGGGAAAGAGATCTTGTCCTCCCACCTTACCTACCGTTACCTATCATTATCTAGAAACATAATAATGTCACCATCTGGCCTTCAATGAGACTTCTTACTACAAAATCAGCTTAATTGCCAGTAGAAGTCAAGATATGATATCAACCCTGTGTGGCAAATGTCCCTTATGCACTGGTCAAAATGTCATCTTTCCTACCAAACACAGAGCAAGCTTTTTCATTATCTTCTTTAGAGTTCCTGCAAAATAAGCCTCTTGATGTGCTATTTCCTAAATACTTCCAAAACATGATGCTCACAAGTGCTCCGAGTAAACTCCTGCAAAGCTGCAAATCATGTCAAGGACTGACAGAAAGCAAAAAGCAACCAAATTGTAGCTACAGTTTTTAAAGCTCCATTGGTCTAGAAAAAAGTTGCTGCTGTTGCTACATGACTGCAGACCTGAAGAGATTGATAATCACAATGATGAGTCATTCTCTGGGTAATCTCAATTAAGTGGTTTCTAGTGTTCAGCAAATTCTTCTTAAATGCATTTTGCTTCACAGAAGTGGACAAACAGCAATATAACATTGCCCTAACCTTGTAGGAAAATGTCAGGCTTCATTAGTACTTTTATGAAGATTTACATCTTCAGATAATGACACCATCTGCCTAAATATATTTTCCCCAAATCATAATTAGAAAAGCACTGGTTAAAAGGTTAGGTAGTTAAGGGTGGCTTAAAGTACCTTCATTCAAATCAACTCATGTGGGTCTTTCATTACTTTCACTTTTTTGTCTAAATGTTTTCTAATCATGTCCATTTGACTCAAATGCCAAACTTCTAGTGGAGCATTAGAAAACTTGTTAAATGTATTTATAGAGTAAAAGCAAACTGCCTTCTCAATATTTTTACTGTGTGCTAGAAACATTGCAGCCCATTTTAAAACTTCCATTTTAAAGCAATATTTTCAGTTCTTAATTTGGGCTTGAAAATTTACCTAAACTGTATTAAATTCTTACATTACATGAGACTGAAAATTATGTAACACCAAACAAAATTATCCTAGTCTGATATAAGATGCAAGAAACTAAAAGCATTACTGAAGTCTGAAGAGCCTAAGTTTTAATGTCTTGCTTAATTTCATGCTCCAACTGGCTGCTCCTCAGATTTAAAAAGAAAAAAAAAACTTATAAAGAGAAGGAGAAAGAAAATATTTTCCACCATATTTTCCAGTCCAAGAGCAAAAGGGCATCAAATAAACTAGCAAGTACAAAAGGAACTAAAGAAAACATGCCCATACACCATGCAGAGAGGACTTGTGGAACTCCTTGCCACAAAACTTTTGCAGTACTAAAGGGGTTTGGCAGTTTCACAGAAGAGGATCCATGGCCTTTTATGTACACCATGGAATACTCTGCTTCTGTCACCAAGGAGCACCTGGGATTCAGCTCAGTGGTTATTGTGAATTTATCTAGAGACTATCACTACATACTTGCACCAATTTGTATTTTTTTTCTGGGGTATTGACAGAGGTGATGCTTAGATGGGGCTTTGATAGAACCTGCAGTGTGCTTCTTACATTCTCAGAAAATACATCCCTGTGTTTTTGCAAGTAGCAGGTAATAAAATTATTTCTATATTGGAGGGAAAAGGCCTGATCTAAATTTGTACAAGTCAGTCAGGGTCTTGAACTCATCACCTAGCTGATTAGACTGTAGTCTCATCTATGAATTAATTACTTAGAAAAAGCATTCTTGTTAAATTGCCAGTTAAAAGCCATTATAAGTTCTAGGAAGTATTTTGTATTTTTCCAGAAAAGGTGCAGTTTTCTGAAAAATACCTAGGTTACATGGCCAGGGACTAAAGGCTAAATTTCAGAATGAAAATAATCTTCAGCAAAATTTTTCTTTGAGTGGTCTGCCATAAACTGCTGGGTTTTGAAGGTTTTTATACCAACTGACCATTCAATGTATTATGCAGCTTTTTATTACTGTGATTATCAACCATGAACTTAGGTGTTGCTGTAATTATACGTGTTGCCTTCAAATTCAAATTAAATGTCATGTTAACCTGACTTCCATTGGCCACTGCAAGACTCAGAATTTGTTTTCAGACTTGACTTGACTACATGGAATCTTAGATAAGAGGATCTCTCCTCTAGGCTGAGATGCAATAGTGCCAGAGATCTGTAAGCCAAAATACCTGTTCTACTCTACCATTGTTTTTTTAATAATTGCTATGAGATCACAGAGAAGTTATTTGGGGTCCCTGTATTCCCACTTTCCAAGGGCCTAATATTTATGGCATTTTTGGTCAAAATGTCAATTGGGCATGTTTGCTTAACCATTGAGAAGGCACAACCCCAAAATGATTTATTATCAGTACTGGCTGGCTGGAGTCTAAGCACAGAATTGTATTGTAGAGGACAGAATTTCCTCCGCATATCCAAAACTTCTCAGAGGGAAGATCAGCTCAGAGCACATAAATAATTGCAGACTGACATCTTTTTTACTTCCTTTCTTTTTTTTCCTTTTTTTCTTCTGCCAAAAGGAATCACAGGAAAAACACAGAATAAAATTAAGTTTTAAGGAGCTGTTGAAAGAATAGCTTTGGTTTGAATATTTACTATAGCAGAATTGTTCAAGTTTATTTTAGGCTAAATCAGTCTTGCACCAGTCCACTCCAGGGAGGAAGAGGCCAGTGATGAAGTGATGAAGTGATGGCTGTGATTTTCAGACAAAGCCTAAACTAATAATTCTACTACCTCTTTTAAAATTACTGTAAATCTTGCATATTGGTGAGTGGTGGTAAGGGGGAAGAGAGAAAGAAGTATTATATGTGCAAAAATCAGCACAGGCCTGCCTCTTTTAGCAGTGATCTAGTGAATTTCTCTTTGCCTGGGCTACAGCTCAAATACAGTTCTGGGAAATGAGCACAGCACAAACACAGAACACTGCTGCACATAAAGAGTGAATCAAATACATCCCAAACACACTGAATTATTTCACTGCATGATACAAAGCAAATGTGTGATCGATCTAGCATAACTAGAACTTGCTGTGCAATCTGAGGGATACATCGGTGATCCTGACCAAGATGTACAATGGAATCTGTACTCAAAACCAACTCTTCTTACAGCAAAAGTGAAACTCAATTCAGACCGAAGGTTGTATCCAAAGCACTGGAAAGTTTGGAAAGTATTTAGTTCAGTACAGTTTAAGATTACAAAAGCCAGTTTGTTCAATGTTTCTTAGAAGCAATAAAACTACATGAACTGAAGCATTTGTTTCTATTTATCTCTACCCTTTTTTTTAGTGATATGAAACAGCGAGTTCTCTGAAAGACAAAATTTATTCGAAGAATTTATTGACAGCTGGAAAGGATAATACCTGTGAAAAAACGAGAAGTGGCAAGAGGGACCCAAAGCAAGAGAGAGAAGCAAGGAAACAAATATGATGACAACAAAGGAGAAAAGAACATGTAAATAATAGTAAAGGAAAGAAGGTGCAGAGCTAGTGCAAGACTATACATGAAGGTTAGTCTTGAACTGAGCACATCAATACTGAATTTGCTTTATTATTTCCACAGTTAATATTATATGAAGTATTTTATTTATACCAATAATTAGCAGTTTAAATCTCATGTTGTTAAAATTAGTGCTATCTCCTCTTCTTAAAAACTTGATGTGCAAGGTGATAGTGAACATGCAAACCAAAGAGCACAAGGTATTATTCACCCAAGAACTATGAGCTACTGTGGGAGTAATTCCTTTAGACTGCAAATAATTCTCTACAAATACAGTATAGGAATCTTTACTTTCACTGGACAAAATAAAACCAACCTTAAAAATAAGTTTATAGTATAGAGGAAAATCAGCAACCAAATCATTAAAATGAATACAACCTGGAATAGAATGAGGAAAAAAAAATTGCAAATGCCACAGAAAATACATTAAATTTCTTATTAATGTTAGAAGTCATGCTGATTTTGCAAAAGGAAATGGAAAATTTGTTTAAATATGTTTAACTACATATAAAAGGAATTGTACTTCATATATTTATTTCTTCTCTTAAAACACATGAACACTTCATTTTTTCGAAGCTATTCTGAGAAAGAGTATTCATTTGTTCAGTAGAAGCAGAAGGAGCTAAGTTGTGCATTATTCTTAATTCATGACTTGTGATTCCTTTGTAAATTCCAGCCTAGATGTTATTAACAGAATCAGAAGCATTGAAAACATACTGTCATCAGTTTCATGGGAAAAAGTGTAAATTCTTGGAAGATGGCCAGAGAATAGCCAATAAGAAAAGTAGAATTTTATTTTCATTTGTGAAATAAAGAATTTCTTTTCCAGAATTTTGATGAAGAATTAATGGTCATTTTTACCTACTATAATACCCCATAGCATTATATTATTACTACGTAGTATTATTTATAGTAGAATTTTAGTAGTATTATTTGGTAGTATTTTATAAAGATGAAAAATGCATCCAAAAAACATTGGTCTAGACATCAGTGGGATTTTCTTAGTCTTAATATTTTTACACATGTTATGGTGGAATTTGCAATGCTGTGCAAAGCCGTACTTTATAGATGTAACCAATACATTTGAAGAATAAGAAGCAGTATAACCATTTAATTGCAATAAAGTTCTCAATTTATTAGCATATGGCATTATGGACACCTCAGCCCAGTCTTTCCTTCCCCTGTCCTGTCCTCTTTCCATCTGATACTCCTTTTTTTTTTCCCTTTTTTTTTTCCTTTTGTAGCATCCCCTGTCTTCATATTCCATCTTCAAATTATGTTTTAGGAAGAGATGTAAGTGCATAACTCAGAACACTCCACTACAGATGTTGGAATCTGGTTCTTTTCTCTTGTATTTTCCTGGAGAAAGATTTGATCACATGGTAGTAGGAATCTCTGTTTATTTCTATTTTTGAAGATGTACACTTTGCAAAGGAGAACTGCAAGTTCACTGGACAAAAAAATTTGAGATAAAGAAAATTACCCTGTTTCATTATGTATGTTTCACTATGTACTTATCTGAGAAGAAAAAAACCCGTTGTCCCATCCCTGCTCCAATTGCTTAGTGTTTTTATTTCAGTTAAGTATTAAAGCATCTTAATGCTTATTAATTTAGGTATAATACCTTCCTTCTCCCCAGGAAATTAATTTGATACATTAATACAGTTTTGGCATCACCAGCGTTAGACTGTAGATGAAGGAAGAGTTGAGGACCTGTGTTTTGGATTTGTGCTTCCAAATTCCATTTAACTGTTACATCAGACAGTGAAAGTTTTTTATGGATTAAGGCTTTAAACTTTTATACCTCAAGCCATAAAACAAAGATACAGAACTTCCAGTGTCTCACAACACTGCTGAAAGGTGTAATTCACTGACACTGACAGAAAATTGCTTGAAAAAACTTGAATGAAAGACAGAGAAGCACAAATGTAGCTGGCTTCACAGAGGAACTGTGGAAAGGATTTCTCTCAAGCAGGCTTGTCAAGCTTGACCATTTAATAGGCGTTGCTTGCTAGGGATATCCACTTAACAGCTGAATGAAACCAAGATCTACTTTCCCTCCCATTTTTCCTCTGTTTTAATGAACAACTTGAGCTAGCACTCTCTCATTTCACAGAGACAGCAGATAGCTTCTATTTTCTTTGCCAAACTGAACCACCTTTAAATTGTTCATTTTTTTTTTTTCCCTCAAGAAAATAATCTTTTTCTGGATGAAAGAATAGTGAAGTTTAGTCATCCCTTTGCACTTATATTTAGGAAAAAATGTCCTAACCAGAAGCTATGTTCTTCTGAGCACTAGCACCCAAGTGAAAAAGGGACAGTCCCCTATCATGCTTGATAGGATATCTTATGGGTACATGGGATGAAATCTCATGTAATCCTTGTTGAAAAAAGTTATATTTAAATAAGCAATGAAATAAGCACAGTCAACTGACCAGATTTACAGTTAACTCCTTTTAATTCATACTGCAGATAAAACCACTTTTATCTTCATCTTATGCCCCTTCCCATTGGAGAATGATACTTTAAAATAACACAAATATTTTAAAATTCCAACCAGACAGAATCTGTAATATGTAGCAGTGGGGAACAAAGCCGACAGACTCCCTTGTATGTCCAAAGAAGATCCGTTTATTGTCAGAAATCATTCCCTCACTATACCCTTAATCTCAACCGGACGCAACCGAAACCAAACCGAACTTAACAGCAGAAGGGCACCCATTGGCTGGCACAGCTGCAGTGCCGCTGTCCACGCGTCCCATCACCCAATCAGCTTGCTGCTCATATGCTGTCCATGCACTGCTCCAGCCAATCACAGTCTCACTGCCAACCATCACTCAACCGCCTCTCTCCTCACCCGCAACTGCCTCTCACCCCTCACCCGACTTCCAACCATCCCGCCCGCAGCTGGGCCTTTCCCACAGGGCCTTCTGGTGAGCGTAAGCCTCAACCCCTTTAACAAATATAACCCCATATTCCACATCTCCCCCTTCTTTTGTTTAAGCAGCGAAAACCTACTAAGAAAAACCTAAACAACTCCTAAGACATTAATAACAGTAACAGTAGTAATAACTGTAACAACTTTTCAAAAACTGTAACATATGCCTATAACATAACAACTATATACACATGGAATCAGGATGGTGCAACAAAAGGTTGCACACACTGTGATGGAACCCACTCCACATGGTGGCCTGTGGAGATGCAGGCGCATAACCCTTTTCACAAGTTAGTAAGTCCAGGGGTCCTTTCCATTGCCCATTTAGTAAGTCCTTCACCATTACCGGAGGTCTTCGACGAGCCTTCGTGTCAAAGGAGTACTGTCTCTCACATGCAGTTTATCCAATCTCATCTTGATTTAAAAAATTGAGGACATACAGGGCTTTAGCTGATCTGTTGTGAGGGCACCCCAACTCCCCCTCCTTTTCTTTTTCAAGCATGGTCTTTAATGTTCTGTGGGCACGCTCGACAATAGCCTGCCCTGTGGGAGAGTGAGGAATGTCTGTATTGTGTGAAACATCCCACTGCTGCAAGAAGTTATGAACTCCTTCCGAGGTGTAGGCAGGTCCATTGTCCATTTTAATAGCATTGGGAAGGCCCAGAGTGGTAAAGCAGGTAAGCTTTGGATAGTATCACAGGACTTCTCTCCAGTGTGGGCAGTTGCCATTAGGAAATGAGAATAGCTGTCAACAGATACGTGAATGTATTTCAAGTTGCCATTTTTCTGAGGTATACAGAATATAGGGGTGTTCCAAGGGCTAGAAGATGCACAAATATGGCCTGAAGACAATTGCTCTTCTACAAGGTGTTGTAAGTTTCGTATCTGTTCCTTTTGTAGGGGCCATTGGTCGACCAATACAGGGTCTTCCGTCTGCCATGTGAGTTTACATATGTCCAATATTTGATTTTGGAATGGCTGATCAATGGCCCCTATGAAAAAGGTTTTTCAGTGAAGCTGAGTCTATTTGTATGGTGATTCCAAATTGTCCCAGAACATCTCTTCCCCATAATGTACATGGTATAGCAGCAATAAATGGAACAATCCAGGCAGTTTGCCCTTCAGAGCCAAGGACAAGGCGAAGCTGAGCACTTTGTCTAGAGTGCTGCATTCCTCCCACCCCAATTAGGGTCGATGTGGGGCTGATCATGGGCCAATCACTAGGCCACTCACTGCTTTTAATGACGGAGACATCAGCTCCAGTATCAAGCCTTTTAAATTTTTTGCCATCTATACTGCATACCTGAGTTGGCTGAACCATTGTAAGGGAGCTTGTCCAGGAAATTTGTGTCTGACCTGCGCTGCCAAAGCCACTTGTGCCACATTTACCCTTACCACTAGGGGTTTTGTTAGAAAAAGGAGTAAGTCGTGCTATTTGTTGACCTGCAGGTACAAAGCAGAGCGGCATTGGAGTCCACACCATAATTTGTGTTTCATCTTCATAACCCAGATCAGTAACTCCAGGTAGCACAAAAAGCCCCAATTTAGTGGTAGAGGAATGCCCAATTAGCAAGGCATGTGTGTTATTTCCAAGTGGTGCCCACACTCCTGTAGAAATTAGGTGTACTGAGGATGTCATAAGGGTTACTGACTCTCTGGAGGCCAGGTCCAGCCCTGCACTGCCTGCGGTTGCAGGCAGAAGCTTGCTTGCCAAGTGTTTTGCCTCGCATTTCTTTGATTCTGCGGGGCGCACATATTCCTTAATACATGTTCTCTAGAGTATATTATTGGCTTTGAAAGAATTAATAGCTAAAAAGGCTTCCAAACTTTACTAGTCACTAATCTGTTCATCTACTTCTATTACATCATTTAAAGTTTATATTTTTAGTATTTTTAGTATATGTTGTTGTTACATGTTGAGAATGGCCAAAACTCTAGATACATGGCTTATAAACAGGAGCGGTAAGTCTTTCTTCAGATTAAAAAGCTTAAAAAAGTGTATGATACAGCTACAGTATCATGAAGAAATGTCAGATTTCAGGGGATGATAATTATGTTGATATTAAGTGGTCACAAATTCTAAGACAGCAACTAGACAGATGGCTGAAATTAGTTGCAGTGATTGAATACAAAAGCAAACAAACATTTTCTCCCCCATTCCTGACAGAAATTTTTTTTTTCTGTAATCTTTCACTTCACATTTTTTAAGAGTTGCAGATTGTGTTTTAACAAAAGTACCAGGAGTTGTTTATTTTCAAAATTCAAAACACATAAGTCTTTTTCATGACACTTCCTTAAACATCAATATTTTATTTTTAAATTGAATTTATTGGATGAGTAACTCATGCAATGCAGAGAGTAATAACAGAAAATGAAAAATTACACTTTTAGGTTTGCTTTGAGTTTGTGGAGGAGGGGTGTGATTTTCTGCAAAAGCAAATTAAAAATAAAGGATATTTTGGAAGGGATATTTAGAATGTCAGATTGCCCTTATTTAATTAAGGTTTTAGTACGCCTTATAAAAACAAACCAAATCTTTCTAATACTTTTGGTATGGCTGTACAACTCCTGTCATTTATGTCATCTTAGTGCATGTCTTAGAGTGTAGCAGTGCAAAATACATTCTGAGCATATTTGCATTTTTTTTTAGGTTTCACTTTATTTTCATTATTTGCTTTTGACTCAACACTTTTAATACATTTGTTTGAATTTCACTGTGCATATTTGAGGAGAAATTTACTGCTTCTATAGTTATGTGCAATCAGGTAGTCTCTGACCACTATGCTTTCCAAAAATGGACTTGTTCTTCAACTGTGGGAAGAGGCAGAGTTTAGAAATTATGCAGAATCATTGTCACAGAAATCTGAGAGAAGTACCAAATAAATTCTCTAAAATGGCTGTTTCTCAGTTATACAGAAGCTGAAAAATGAATGATTCTAAGCTTAGTGACAAGAAAGCAGTAAATTGTACTGTGAGCATTTTCAAAACATTATAATAACTAAGTGGGCTGAGTAAGAACAGATGAATATCAAAAGTATATATTTACTTTGGATTAAAGTCAGCTTTCTGTTCCCTGCCCTTAAAAAGGACTGTACAAGAATAAAAGTTACAGTAAAGAATAACCTTGACCATAAGCCAAATGTGACCTGCTGATACATGCATTAAAATCAACAGCAGTAGTCCAAGTGCATTTAAGAGAAGCTTTGTTACTAAATGTATTCAAGATGGAAATCCCCCTTTACAATAGTTTAACAAGCCACACAAATGATCTCAGAATCATATCCTGATCTCAGAATCACATTCTCAAACCAAGGAAATTTTAAGTTTCTTGACTACTTAGAAGCAAGATAGGCTGAAAAGATGAGCAACATTACTCTCTTTTGTAGGAAAACATAAAAACAGTAGAAATAGAGCAAGTTCTGAAGTTGTATCAGCCCCATATGGCCTTGGTTCCTGAAGTCAGAAAACACAATTTTCAATGGAAAGTCCATTCCCCCATATTTGGACTGTGATCCTTTTCTGACACTTGTCTCTCAGTTGCAATGCTGCCCTGTTTTTTTTTTTTTTCTAGAGCATGGCTTTATAACTGGAAGTTAGGGAAGAAGATGACGTGAGTTTACCAAAGGATTTCATTATAACCTTGCAAGCTGGTCCTGGTTTTGTGTTTGAGATACATGCATATAAATTAACAACAGGACCTGCCTACACTGAAAATATTGTTTAATGTTTGGTTCTAGCAAATTTTGATCCCTAACTGGTGATATTGAGCATGATTTTCAGTGAACTGTTGTCTATCTTTGGCCATTCAACATCATATCTTCTAACTTAAAAGAAATGAGCTGAATATAGATTGTTCTGTGGGACAAACTTCACATGATAAGCAGAGCCACAGCATCCCACTCTTTCTAACCTAATCATTGATCTGGAGAATGCAGAATGAAAAACACATTAGCCTCCTATACGACAATAGAATGGTGTCAGCATACTGAATTTTGTAATGAAGAACAGCAAAACAGTTTGCTGCCACTCTGCTTCCTTTAACAGTGATGCTCGTCAAATGGGTTTGAAAGTTACCTTTGCACATAGTTGTGTGTGCTTAAAAAATATCAGAGCTAAAAATTGGGGAAAAAAAAGAAAGCAAAACAAACCTAAACCTCCTTCACCTCTCCATCTTTCTACCCAGGTTCCACTTCTCTCCTTCACTTCCAGCTTCTCTACTCCTCTACCTTTTCCCTCTGAGCAGCACAGGGTGGGGAATGAGAGCTGTGGTTGGTCCATAACAGCTTCTCTATGATGCTTCTTCCTCCTCTAGACTTTTCCCCTACCCCATGCTGGATCTTTTCCACGTGCTGCTGTCCTTTAGGATAATCCAGCTCCGGCATGTCTTCTTTACGGGCTGCAGTTTCTTTCAGGGAATATGCACCTACTGTGAGATGGGCTTCTCCATGGGCTGCAGGTAGACAATCTGCTTGACCATGGTATTCTCCAGGGGCTGCATGAGAATCTCTGCTCTGGAGCTTGGAGCACATCCTCTTGCTCCTTGTTCTCTGGCTTTGTGTCTGCACAGCTCTTTGTCTCACTGTTGCTCTTTTTTGTTGTGGTGGTTCTGTGAGGGCTTTTTGTTTCTTGTCCTCCCCCTCCCCCTGTCCCCCAAGTTGTCCTAGTTAGGTCCACAAACACTTTACAAGTTGATTGTCCTGTTTAAGGAAGCACCTTGTTTTTTATTAGATACATCTAAGGCAATGAATATATAATCCCAAATAAGGCTGCTTACAATTGCAAAACTATGATATTCTTTATCAAGGATTCTTGCTCTTACTCTTGATCTGGCTTAATATAAAGTGTCAGCTGAAATCTTGAAGAACTTCCTGTATTCCCAATCTCCACTCTGGCCTTTTGTCTATGAACTCCAATACAGGGTTTTTGTTTAAAACCTGTGCTTTATCTGTCAGATATGTTAAATTTAGCAGTTACTTATGTTCTCTATGGGTAACAAAAGCGGAAGTTTTTCAGAGAGTTGTTGCATGGTATTTCAAAGTTATATTATTTATATTAGGAGTAAGACATTCATTTAAAAATAGGTTTCTTTTTACTTTTTTAGCTGTATTTCAACTTTGCACAGTTTCAAGAGACAGTTGTATTTGTAAATTTTTAATCATGTGCAAAACTTCCTATTTGAAAGAGCTTCTCTGCCCAAAATGGCCATCGGCTGCATTCCCTCTACAAGAGAGTGAGTGGTGGTAAAGGGAGAGAAATTGAGAAAAAGTTTAGTACTAAAACTTATTTTGCAAGACTAACTATTTTTGTGGCAGAGGATGCCTACATAGCAACGAAGATAGTTGTCACTATTAGTATTTAAACTATAAAATTCAAGAACTAGGAATGGACATTTAACACATGCTCGAGTCATCTATAGCTAGGTGTTGTTCTCGTGGTGTATATTAAGGACTGTTCAGTGATCCTGGGTTTATAATGATTGGTCTGTCTTCATCAGATCAGATCCATACCACAAAAATACAAAACAAGTTTTGTTTTCAAGAAAATACCTGTATTAAAAAAAAGTTGTCAATCCTTAGTGGAATCCAAAGTAATTAACTAAGGGCAAACCATTTAATCTGTCTTTAAAATTAGAAAACCAATACACCATAACCTTATTATGAATTAACACACAAAAGTCTAACTAGGAAGGTGTGATGTTAATACATTACAGTTAATGGATTGCCTCTAAAAGATTCCAGCAGAGTGGAGACAATATGTAATAAAAGACATGGGGGCCTACAAGTTAGTGCTGCTCTGCCAGCACTTTGTTTGCCAGATTCTTGGACTGGAATACAAATTTTAAAATGGCTCTTTGACTAGGGGCTTTAGAACATTAAGCCAAAAAAACCAATATTGAGCACTATTCCGCATAATATTAGAGCAGAGGCTGAATTCCTAGCTCTTCCTTCACCATTTTATACTGAAAACCAAAAAACCCAAAAAACCAAGCAAACAAAACCAAAACCCCAACCAACCAATAAAAAAACCCACCAAAAAAAAAAAAAAAAAACCCAAAACCCAAATGGAATAAGAAACAAAAAACAAACAAAAATAAGCGCCCCAAACAAACAAAAAAAAGCTGTCATCTCATTCTTCACCTAATTTTTTTTCAAATTAAGCAAATGCAAGTGCCCAGGTGAGGGGACCTGATTATTTTGAGAGGCCCCACAAATCAGTCCTCTGGCTCTTAGCAGTGAGAAGTGTTTATGAGAAGTGTTTAGCAGTGAGAAGTGATTAGTAGTGAGAAGTGTTACTCATCCCTCCTTAGGGAACTTGGAAGTTTCTTCCAAGGGATCATCAAAGGGGTTTTTTTGGATCAGTTTCAGAGGTGGGTGCACCTTCTCTTATCTATATGTTTTTCATCTCATTCTTTGGAATCAATTTCACAATTTAAGGGTCATAACTCCATAATTTTCTTTTCCTTATGTCTTCCACTCTACCAAGGGTGACATCCCACTGAAGTACTGCAAGAAGGGTGAGCCCTGTGGACTTCTGTGACAGCCAGTCTCTATGGGATACTGTTACAGAAACACCAGGGCAGAGAATTGATCAGATATTGATCAATGCAGCTGCAAACAGTGTTCAGTTACTTAAAGTTTTCCATGAACTTGCAAGGAGATCAATCAGAAGGGAAGGTGTGCTGTAGATCAGCCAAGTAAGATGCACTTTATTTCAGGAAATTTTGGGAAAAGTTGTAGTTTGCCAAATAGCCTTTAGCAAACATTATGCACTTTATTTGCATCATTTGGAGATAAAGGGTGGCAGCCAGGTCTCAATACACCTGTGTCAGTATTTTTTGGTGGGATTTTTCATACTTGGTGACCAAGGAATGTATCTTAACACATTGCCTGAATCTTAACACATTGCCACTCAATATTATCACAGCTCTTCTGAAAGCTATGTTGGCACTTATTCTGGGCTTTCCTTATGTCCAGAACTTTAAATTGGCTGGTTGTGCTTAATATAATGAATACATTGAGAAAAGGGATTACCAGTATATCCATACACATATGTTGAAGAATTTTCCTGAAAATTTTATCAAGTCCTTCTATATAGGCAATGATATTAAAACTTAATTTGAATTAAGAATTAATTGCAGCCAATAACTCTGAAAAAGGTGCTATTGTCTTCATTATATGACAAGGAAAGACAGACATTAAGTCAGTTTAGCTACTTTGAAAATGTATGAGCATTTGTGTCTAATTGCAGTGTTGAGATCTTACAAGACACACAGGAGTCAAGATCAGGTGTTCCAATTTTCCAGTAATTCACCTGTGTGATTAGAGTTTAGGCTTTATTGTTAATTTGCTTTCTTGTAGATACAGAGATTAATTTTTCAGTGCATGTATATTTTAGTGTTATATCTTCTAAATTAAGGAATATGCATACTATTATTAATCATCATTTTTAATAACCTGGCATTCAGAAACAGATTTTCTTTCTGTTTTATGAAAAATTATTTTGTCTTAATGCTACATATCATTGAGCTCAATGCTAATATCCTTCTGGTTTGGGATAGTAGAAATTACCATCTACTGAATGGATGTTCTGAGAGTTCCTTTGTCAGTATCTAGAACTACCTGCAAAGATGTTCAAAAGAAACAAATCCTAGTATTCCATGAGCCTTTAATACATAGAGAATTCTTTTCTCCTAGTTATTATTCACTGAGTGACTCTCAGAAAGCAGAGATACTGATGTAAAAGAGGAATCATTCGACATTCTTGTTTTGTGTTTCAACTTGTGTTTTTAAAGGTTTGGGATATAAACAAAGCAATTTGACTAAAATGTTGTGACAATTCAATGCATCAAAGAGGTAAAAGAGTAATAAAATATTCTAAGAGCTACAGCGAAACAATGAAGCGTATCCTGGAGGGTCTCTGAGCTCCATTTGTCATTAATTTATTGGCACTACTTTGTGAATATTCCATTATAGAAACAACCTAACCAGCTATCTGTGAAATCCTATATGTCTGCCAGTTGGTGATTTTCTTTTGGAACTGTCAGCACTTTTTACTATACATAAGGCAGCTTACTGCAAAGGATGAAAGAAAAACCAAAATCAATAGCTAAACTTTTTTTGATGTTGAAATGCAGGGATAGAAAATAATCTATTGAAAGAAGCACAAGTTAATTGAATCACATGAAGACACTGTCATATATTATTCTGGAAACAGTACAGTATAATACTATTCTTTATTTCTAAAGCAATAGTCATGTTGCTCTTCTTATGCATTCACTTTTGCTGTTCATGGAAAATGTCAAAGTACTGACATATCGCAAGAACAAGTCAATAAAATCCCATTTAACATTTTTGTTCATCATGAACCTGTATTGCAGATCTTTCCATAGGTACTTTGATGATGTTTTTTTCTAATATACAATGTTCGTGAACATAACCAGAACATGTGGAGCAGTTTGACTTTCTGATAGTATCAAGTCTCTCTCCACCCTGCCTCCTCTACTGATTGATTTCTAGACCTAGGTTCTACCTTCATGGCTTACACCAGTAGTGCTCTCTTTCATTATTATTGAATAATATATTAAAAAATAATTATATTTTTAAAAATTCTTCATAACATGACAAGAGGAAGTTAGTTGAATGTCTTGAAACACAGCCCAGGTCTTTAATTGCAGTCTTTTCATTCCTCAGTTTTTCAGCTAGCTTCCCATAACTTTGATCTTTTGTTTAAAACTACTACCAACAGGGTCATTTCAGACTTGGCTTTTATCCTTCTTAGCCAGTTGTGCTTGTCTTCTTTGGCACACAGACTGACAACTGTGTGGTTGAGGAAAGAAAGAGGGATGAGCAGCAGGGTAATAATATCTAGAAGTTGTTTCCTACATTATGTGAAGAAAGATAAAACCATTGCATTACACTCTACTATGAATATTATTATTTTTGTAATTACTATATCACAGCCCTTGAATCTACCTATTCTTTCTCCAGAACAAAACAATAGCTTTGGCTTTCCTCAGTCCATTATTTCATCATGGACATTTTCAAAAAATATGTTCAAAGTAGTTGCAGTTCTGTGGGTTGTCTGAGTTGTCATCTTTATCCATCATGAGCACTCTTCACAGCTCTCATAATGATTGAATCAGATTTAATATATACACATCACACAAACACATACATGAGACTATATTTATATGTATAAATAAGTATAGAAAGAAATACATACTTCATACACAGAGTTATAACTCCCTTGCATTTCTCTCTGAAAGGAGTATTTTAGCTATATCTGGTTTTCAGTTTTCAGCAAGACAATGGCTAGCTGAATCTGTCAGTTCTCTTGAGTTTCAAACTGAACAAGCTCTGGGTCTACCACTAAATCTAGTTACCACATAATTTTTCATTCTCACATCTCATACTCATCCTGTATCACGTTCCATTTGTTCCTTTTGCTTCCTTTTTTCATAGTGTTTGGGTTCTATAGAATGTTTTGAGGACCTTTTGTTTTCTAATATATAATGTTCATGAACACAACCAGAACCTGTGGATCTTCACATCCTCTTCCTTGCAATCAAAATCCTCCAGTAAGGCATACTGGAATTTTTTCAGCAAAGCAGGTGTCAATTATAAAAGCAGCTTTATCAAAACCAAAATATGCTAAAAGAAACATGCTGTTAGAAACAGCAAGAAATGTTCAGCAAATGGTCAACACAAAGTAAAAGTGTATTTTTACTTCAAGCATTTCTTTGACTTTAACAATTAAAAATCATATCAACATTTGCAGGTTCATGTTTGCTTGGGGGTTTTGTCTTTGTTTGTTTGTCTGTTTTTTTTGTTCTGACATAATGCAAAACAGAAAAAAAATCCACCAAAAATTTATTTTTAGGATAATTTGGAACAAAAATGTTGAATTATTGGAATTTTCAGGTTAAAGAAAAATCCCTTTTTGAAGAAATGCTGGTTTTATTTCACTTTAAAATCATTCTATATTATTCTGTCCAGGGACGTACAGATATATGCTTTGAACAGATTTCTGTAGGAAATTTACCCAAAGCCTGAATGAGGGTAGAGCCTGTGCTGGGTCTCTGTCAAGTCTTGACTTCCCATTCCTCAGGAAACAGCTGACCCTCACTGCTCCCTGACAGGTATAGAGAAGAATGGCCAGATATTTCAATAATTAATAGGTTTTTTGAATTTCAGGAAACAGTTTTTTTAGTTGGCATTTAACAGTGATTGTTCCTAGTTCTTCGGCGCAGGCCTTCACTGGATGAGAGGAGCAGCAGGTCAGGGAAAGAAGGACTGTGGCCGGAACCAGCCCTTACACTTCTAGCAGTGAGGAACATGAGACAGAACTCGAGGCAAGATTTGGCCTCTGTCCCTTCTACCTATTGCTTCTAAAGAAGTGGGAGAGAGTTTAAACTTGTCAGCTTAGTTTTGTCTGGAAAATTGTATAACATTTCCCGCAACTAGAGGAACTTACTTTAGTTACCAAGTAAAGCCAGCTTCAGTAGGCAGCACCTATCCTACTCAAGACTTAAAAATTATTTGTCTTTCATACAGAGCTCGGAAATTATCTTATGTGTTACCTGGAAGAAAATCTGTAATACTGTAAAGTCTACAGTAAGGTCTGCTAAAAGATGTATTTCTACTGAAGAGAGAATCAAAATAGAGATATTTATGTTGTCTGATGAGGTGAACATTTTGTTTCTCCTGATTTTTGTCTGATGTACATATTCCAGTCTTGAATTTTGCCTTTGGAGCAAGTTTATCATTTCTGTGATTATTTTTCTTTCCATTAATATGAAAAATGTTTGAAGTCTGAGCAACTCCTTTCATAAGAAAAAGCTTCATATATCTGTGGAAACCCTCTTCAAAGCTTCATGTCACAGTGGGAAGAAAAGCCTTTTATAAAAGCTCACATTGTTTGAAGCAATTATCTTAATCTCTTGGCACTGAGTGGATATATAATTTTTAAGATATCTATGTAAGTGAGCAGGGCCCTTCATTCTGGTCAGGCACTTTGTTTATTTAAGGTTCTCTCACTATTGTCAGTGTTAGTATATTAAGGAAATGTATCTCATTAAGCTAAGAAATGTGCATATTGCATGGTTAAAATAAATAAATTCACCTTTTTTTTTGACAATAGTCAATTCAGTCTTTAGAAAACAATGTCATTAAAATTTATAATGCTTTGAAACATTTTTTAAAGATCAAAGCAGTACTGGATAGCAATATAAAATCCCATAGATAGGGAACAAATGTTTAAAAAAAAAAGTGAGACCAGTTATTTTGTGTACATATGCACATATGTATTGGAGGTATCTGTGCAAGTGATAAATATGGTTGCTGTAATTATAGTACATTAACAAACTGTTAAAAATAAAGTTTTACTTGCTATCATGAAGCAACATATTGAACTGCTTTGGAATGAGTTTTGAAAATGTTACATTCAGATCCATATCTGAAATATCACTTCAGCTAAATCACTTTTGAAATATTTGAAACATAAACCTACAAAGATGCAAAGTACTCAGTATATACAATATCATCTGCACCTAAAGTAATGGTGGTTTCATGGTTGCCTATAAACTTAAACTTTCAGGTTTCAGCTACCAATAAGGGACATTTTGAACTTAAACCAACTTAAAATTGAAATAATCTATTTTACCAAGTCATGTAAAATAATAAAAATATTTAGGAACAAAAACATCTTAGCAAAGTTGTAAATTAGAGTAATGCTCACTTTTCTCACAGCAGTGTCTAGTGCTTACTGTAAATTGTTTATTTATTATCTCACTTTCAAAGAATACAGGACAGCTTCTTTCATGTTAAGACATATTTACTTGGTTTTCAATTTTCAAATTAATTTTTGAGAAGTTCTCAAATTTTTGGAATCTAGCTCATAACTGTTTAACTTTAAAAAAGAATTTCAAAGACACTTATCTGTATTTCAGTGTTATGCTTTAAATATTTTATTGGAGGTATAACTGAGGAAATGAATACAGAAAAGGATGTGCAAGAAATAATAATAATAATAATAAATAATGTTACTGCAATTTACTGGAATTTCCTTGGGTTTCTCAAACTGTCACTTGTAAGATCCTCTGTTATTTGCTGACTCTTTATTCTTTATCCACTCATTGCTCATTGATTAGAAATGCAGAGGTCGTGAAAAATATTCATGACTCATGCCAAGTGACAGGCAAATCACAGGAGAGAAGTGAAGCAGGTATTTCAAGAACGGAAGCAGCATTCACAACTTTTACCTTGAATAGGACACAAAGAGCTATCCACAAAGCTCAGATTTTTTTGAGTTTTGTGGGGAGAGTATTTTTTATGGTAATGGTTTAATTTAAAACTTCAGTTATTGCTTCATTTAAAAGACAATATTTTCTTAATTCTACCATTTTTGTGGTTTTTACCATCAGCTTAAATCCAGGCATGTTAAAACATGTTTCTCCTCTCTTCCAACCTCAAAATAGATGTCTCTGAACCAGCTTTGAATCATAACCTCCACCTAAGGAAAAGCATTTCCTATTGTAGTATGTGTCTCAGAACCACAAGAATATTGGATTTTATTGATTTCTTGAAGAAACTTAATTCATGCCCAAGCAGTACTGTGATGAGTTGATAAAGGAGTAATTTTCCCCACTCTAAACCTTTTCCACAGGGTATTATGCATTTGCATTTTTGTTCCAAATATTGGTATTGGTATAACAGTGGAATTGAATTAGAAATTAAAAACATCTTTAGAGACCAAAACCTGACCAGATCTTAGACTTACAGTTATGTCATGACATTTTTTGAGTGCAGTTTTTAGTAGTTTTAGTGCAACATTTTTTCATATTTGTTCTTGTCTGTGTGCAACTTCTAGCTTTGTTATCGAAAGAAACGCTCACTAAACATGGGAACAGAGGAATGGTGTCCTGCCATCATAAGCATCAATATTAGACAGTTGTTTTCATAAAGTGAGCCAACTCCCCTTAAAAGCTGACAAATGGTGGGGTTTTTTTGTGTGGCTTTTGTTCCCCCATTCCTTTAGAAGGATGTTTGTCTCTTTTTCTTCATAGGGCTTAAATGCTTTTCATAGTCATGAGGGCTGTCCTA
The DNA here is from genome assembly GCF_020740725.1 of Corvus hawaiiensis. Classification (NCBI taxonomy): domain Eukaryota; kingdom Metazoa; phylum Chordata; class Aves; order Passeriformes; family Corvidae; genus Corvus; species Corvus hawaiiensis. The sequence goes on along the minus strand of NC_063242.1, from coordinate 8,268,072 downwards.
GTGGACCCACAGCTCTGCCATCCGCCTTCTGCTCGCAGCTCTCTGCCCTCATCTCCTTGTAAAATATTCCAATCCTCTTCTGTGCTGATTCTGTCTCTCAACTTTGCGTCATCTGCGTTTCATTAGCATGATCCTGCTATTTGCACCAGTGTCATTAGTAGAAAGAGACGGCCCCTAAGTCTAAACCTCAAGGAATTCCACAGACAAATCTATCCAGCAAAATCATTGTGCTCTCAGCAAAGGTGTTTACACTCACTAATACTTCTTTTTTTTGGTAGAAATTAGGCTACTCTGAATATAGTAGTGAATCCTTTTATACTAACTGATCCAAATAGTTGTTAATACTGAGTATTCAAATTATTTGAGTATTGATATATTCCAAGATGTCCTGGAATATTTTGTGCCACCAGGAATGACACTTCTCAAAATTAAAAGTCTTTTATGAAAAATTCAGGGCCCCTTCTGTTGTACATAATTTTAACCAGTCAGACATTTTAGGCTGGATGGTTTGCTCATTGTGTATTCTTTGTAGAATACACCAGTGTAATCACTGGGAAAATTTAAATAATGCATACAAGCACATTCTCACACTCAGAAGCACATGCTTGCTTACTAATTGCACACAAAATAAAGTGGTTGTAAACTCATATAAAATTATATTAGCTGGAAGTTATTAATAAACACTATCTTCACTAATGTTGATAATGTAATCCATATCTATCTGCCAACTTTCATATTGACAAAATACTTATATTGGTCATAATAGATCAAGTACAAGCTTTCTCCAAAAAGTCAATTAAATAGTCATGGGATGGATATCTATATTCTACTTGCACCACTGAGCACTAAAATACAGTTGTTGCTTTTTCTCCTGAGGCAATTTCTAACCATAAGGCAGTCATTCAGAGAAATTGCATCCCTAGCTCCTTAAGGCTAAGCATCTTTCTACTGTAGGAAATGCAATCTAATTACACTGGCAAATAAGCAGTCTTCTAAAATTGAATTCCATGTGACAGTAACATGTGATGACATTTCGCAATGTTTATTTCTTTGGAGTTTCTTTGTTTTTCAAGAACAGTCTAACCTGTACAGGAAAAATATCTTGCTCTAACTCCATCTGATTTTTTGTTGTCTAAAAAGAAAGCCATTTAGGCCATATAGAAAATATTTGGTTTCAGTAGAAGTGTTTATGGGATTTAAGTAACAATATCTACACTGGAATATGGGAGTTAACATACCACTTACAAAACCAAAACATTAAAAAGCTTTTAGTCTCTTGATTTGCAAACCCTTCCAAGTAGGGGCCTAATACCAGAGATAATCTCCCAAATCTAAAAATCAAACAGGTTTAATTAGAATAAGATAGAACAGCAGGGGGAAAAACCTCTAGAAACAACTTCTTTTACATTGGTTGCCACTTAATCAGAGACACAAATACTTAATATGTGGTGATAACACAGACAACTACTTTTTATTCTGCCTTTTAAATAAAGCAGTGGCTTTGGGGAACTATCTGCTAATGTTGATTTTACTGAACACTGCCTTGCTATAGGTTTGAAATTAAAGAAATTTTTAAGGCAGAACAATTATTCCAGTCGGAGAGCTTCAGAGATTTCATGGTTATTGCACTGAATTTAAGACATTCTTATTGCTCTAGAGGTAAGCTATATCCATACTTCAGATGGCACTGTAGCATCCTGATAACTTAGACAGTTTAAATGACATAATTCAGGTACCAGGAGCAGCCAAACAGCAGCTGCACGGAGATCTTGCAGCTGCACTAATTTACCTTTGCTGAGAAGGCCTGATAATTCTGTCCTGCTGAGGTCTGCATTAGCATGGTTAGCCTACCTGCTTTTTTTAAGTTATGTTGAGTAACTTCACAGTGCAGGGAAATACACCTGCTTGAAAGGCAGGGAAATCACCAAGGCTTGAAAGGTATGAATATGGTGAGTGGTGTCAGATTTACCAGCAGTTACAGGTATCCAACAATGTGGTGGTGTTTAAAGCACATAACAACATGCAGCGCATACTCTTCCTCTGCATCGTGATATCATGTAAGAATGCATGTTTTCTGCATTATTTTTGTCTTAAAAATACACCAGTCTGTATAGCCTTAGTGTGGATTTCATTTTTTTTGACTCGATAGGAATGGCAGAAATAGGGCTGAAGCAGAGGATCTTTCAGGACTCAGCAGAAATATTTTGTTCAATTCTTCTGTTTCCTTCCTCTGTTTTGTCTGTAGCATTCTTAGATTTCCTTGATTTTTGCCACAGGAACTGTTCATCTGGTTCTTAGTGCCATTTCAACATTGCTCTCAGGAAATGCTTTCTCTGTCCAATATTTGTGAGACAGATGGTGCAAACGACCACCAAATTGATGTTAGAATAATGTGAAATGATATTGCTTACTGCGTGATGTTTCACCAGCTGACAAGAGTGGATGACTAGAATGATAAGTCTGGGGACAAAAAAATCCGCATCCAGATTTCTCTGATTTTTGGAACTAAATATTAGGGGTAGCTCCACTTCACCTTTTTCTAAATGTCTTATTCTTATATAGTTCTTGCCAATGCTCTTGTTCTCTAAGGACATTTGCAAAGCAAATATCTTTCTACTGGAGGCAGACCTCACCATCTTAGTCATTCCTTCTCCTTAAGCAATCTATGATTTAAACTTTTCTGTTCTTTGTGATACAGGCAGGTTTCAGTGAATGTGTACAGAATATATTATTTCATCTGGACACCTCCAGGTTTCTTAATGTTTGGGTTGCTAGCTGTTTTGGTCCACCAAATATGTCAAGAATTCACTTGTCTGGAACAAAGAAGTCTAAGTGAAAGAAAATGTAACCTTTATCATCTCTGATCTTCTTCCTAGTATGCACATCCTTACTCTCCCTGGAACTATAATACAACATAAAAAATATGCAGACTTCCAGCTTTAAGATTACTGGATATTTCTTGTCAGGCTAATAAATCATTTTCCTATTTCTATTTGCACTGCATATATCTACTCGTTATATCTTCATCTAATTCCCTTCTAATATGGTCCACAACTCTGCTTGTTTTCTGCTCTAAGTTCAAATGTTTCCTGCCCCATGAAACCCCAGACTGATGGTCTCTTAAGTAACTTTCTTCCCTAATTTCTATGAGATTCCTTTTAACAAACTGTTGGTGTAAAGACTGATGCCAGGTCTTCTCCTGATTCCAGAATTGTCTAGTAAGTTGTATTATATTTTCTTGTTTATTATTTCATTTAAAAGACACCATCTCCCTAAGGCATATGAAAGTCTACAACACATAAAGAACCATGCATGCAATAAAACTGAAGAGTTCCTTTTTATTCCAAAAGAAAGACAGTGTCATACAAGATCATTCCTAATTACTGTCCAGTCTGTTGGTGAAAACAGCTTTGAGCAGCAGTGTTAAAAAAAGTAGAAACTTATTTTGTAAAATAACTTCGGTTAATAAAGCAACATGTGGCTTTTTTAAGCTTGAATCCAAGGTGAAACTTCTGTTTAATTATATTTTGCTTTCTATGTAAAGCAGAGGTTTGAGAATGCAATGATTTATGACAACTGTTTATTCTCAAATGGAGCTATGTGTAAAACTATGTAAAACACCTGCAAAAGGGTCAAGAAACTTAGCAACACTGCAGGTTATATTTTCAGAATCAGTCAGCAAAAGATGTCTAAGACATATTTTCATTCAACTAAAATTCTCACTCATTTTACATTCCATTTAATGCAAAGAGCTTTCCTCTGAACAAGATTGGGGTTCTGTTGCTAACCATTCTGAATTTTGTCTGACAGATCAAACAGATTTGTCTTTTTAACCACATGATTCATATCTCTGAGTGCTTTTATCACTTTTTTCTTTTGCAGTAACAGCAAACTTCTACAATTGGTCTTCAATTCCACTTCCCTTTTAAACTCTTCCTACAGTAAATAAAGATCAGTTTCACTTCTGACTGCTTCATGGTGACAGCTTCCACTGCCCTTTTTTGTGTGTGTGTTTGGTTTTGGTCACTCTTCTCTCCCTTATGCTGACACTCAGCATTTGGAAAATCAGCACCACAGTATCTTTCTGCAAACCTCAGAATCCATGAAACCTTCTTAAGGAACAGTAATAAGGCTGAAAATGTGCAGCAATGACTACCTGTCATGTCCACTACCCTGTAATTTACTTTGCTTTTTATTTACGACCACAAATCATCCCTTCCATGCCTATCTCAGTGATAAACTTCAAGTACAGACTATTGGGCACTTTTTTGTCCTGCATTTGTATAATAGCTACAACAGTAACTACACAAAAGCATCTTGTTGGAACAAATGAAAACAGAATTGTTATTGTGATCTGGCAGAGTTACAGAACGTAAACACTATTGTGTTACATATTCAGCCTTAAATCATGAAACCACTTTCTGGTATGTCCCACTGCTTAAAAAAGGACAGACATTCTGTAAAATCTACCGTTCAAAAGGATTCTATCAAGATGGAAAAATTCATGTCCTACTGATTATATTAGGCCAACTGTTGGAAGTAACAAGGTTCCATATAGAATAAAGGAAAAAAAAAAAGAAGGCAAAAGTGTTGTAAAAAAGATTTTACTGTGAAACTTTTTTTTTTCAACAATCCACATTTTCCTTTTAAATATTTGTACCATAGTGTATATATATATTTTTAAGGACAACAATTACCATAATCCAAAGTATGGAAATATTTTTACATTTATTTTCTCAGACCCTTAGTAGCATTTTCTCTCCTTTAGAGGGCAAAACAATAAAAAAAGTTTTGTCATCAGGAAAGGTTATCAAAAAGTAAACAAGAATCTCCATAACAGAGGAAGGAGAGAAAGATGTTCAATGACGCTGCTGTTCACATATTTGCTTTCCTATTTTGTCTCTAACCTTCACTCTCCCAAGAGGAATAACACTTGCCACTGACAAATTATTCACATTGTGTCAAATGACACTAATCAAGTAATTTATTAGCATAAGTTTTCAACTGTTCCTCAGAACAACAGCACTAAATAGACAATTAATTCTCAAGTCATGCTGTGGGTATTAATAGCAGTTGAAATGGAGAAAGACAGTGTCATAGGAACAATTTGGTCAATTGGGTAAACAACACATACAACCTCAAGTAACTGCTTTATTATTTATCTATCTAATATTCAGGTTGATCTATGCACTCCATAGGAAAAAAAATAAAAAGGTTTTTGTGAGGATCAGCAAGAAAATACTGTTCCAGGCAAAAGTGAGATTATGAAGATATTTGTGATAATTTTTCTTTAAAAATAGAGAATAGTTGAATTATTATTTAAATAATAAAGAAGAGTTGAATTTCATTAGTGCAGCTTCACTTGGTTTCAGACTGATATTGTAGCCAGATTTTCAGAATAGTCTTTCATCGTTCCCTATCTGCAAATCAGTGTCAACAATTGGACAATGACAGCCCCCTTCAAAAATTGGCTTTATATTCTTACTATGCCATTTTTTTTTTTGCAAGCTCTTTGTTCACAATGGTCAATTGCAAAAATTCTTGAAAATCATTCTTTGGGAATGTCTAAAATAAAGATCAAAGCACTGTGCAGCATGACTTGAGCAAGCTGCCCCAAATGACACAGAAAAAAGAATCTGCCTACAAAAAGTCTAACAAATATATTTGGTCTGGAAAAAAACTCAACACATGATTCTGATCCTATTCATTTTCATAATTACTGAAAAACCTGATTAACAATAGCCTTGAAAAACCATATGGGTTCTTTCACCACAGTTTATGCTATGAATTGTTGATATCGCCACTCTTCCAAGAACAAGTTTGTCAATCTCATATTTGAAACTTCATAAAAAATATCACCAAACATGAAGTATAAAGACTTTGCACACTTCACAGTTTCCTCTTCTCATATAAACAAATTTTAAGTTCGGGTTTAGGTTTAACATTTGCTACAACTTTTGGAGGAACAAAACTATCACATGAGATGAGCAACCTAAATTAATGCATCCATTACAGAAGCATGGCATGTTTTACCATCCACCATCTATTATCAGCAAAATTTTGATTCAGAATTATCCATATTTTTTTATTTCTATGTACATTGTTTCAGACTTATGAGCAGACCATATTTCCTAAAAAAAGCCATTCTCTGCAGCTATCTGAGCAAAGAACAGTATGCAATCAGACAAGTTTGTCAAGAGTTTCTATTGACTCACCTCCCTCCTGACTCATCTGGTTAAATCAATTTTATGTGATTTAATGGTAATGAGGTAATCAGGAGTATAGCTAATGAGTGGATGTCCTCCTAATAAGTAAAGCTCTGGTCTTATTATTTGCCCCTGCTTGGCAGAAATCAGGTTGAGAACAACAATCCCAAGTGCTAAACAAGTTTGATTCTACCTTATAATAAAGCAGGTAAGTAAAATTAACTAATCTGAAATAAAATTATGATGATAAAACAGGAATCTTAACAGTATGCTGATCATACCCTGTAATATTACAGTAATTTAACAGTAAGAAATATCTGGCATTACTAGGCATGAACATTGTATTTTTATTAATATTATTTCTGTTCTATTGTTTAAAAAATCCTCCCATACTTCTATGCATTTAAGAGAGCCTACTGAAAGCAAAGTGCAGTGGTGTTTGTTTGGTTTTTTTCTTTTGGTAGGACAGAAATTGCCTAGCTATCTGTAAGGACTCTAGGTCTGCAAGCATACAGAGGGTTGCTACTGAGAATATCACTGAAACTTAGGTGCTTCTGTATTTGCTCAACTAATTCTTCAGGTTAAAAACAAATTTTTTCTTGCTGAAAAAATCTGGTGTTACACGGCCTCTGTCAAGATGTGCATTGCAGCAACATTCAGCTGTCTGAATTATATTTGAAGCTCTGATCTCTGTGCTGATGAATATACTCTCTGTCAAAAATTGAGAATAGCAGTAGTGCTGTTCTCTTCTGTGATATCTTCATCCTGCCTGACAACTGTTTCTCTTCTCCTCCTCCTAGGCTAGGAGTAAAATAGATGCTGAGAAAAGGTTGGATTAATTCTGTTTCCATCAGGCTGAACGTGTTTGTTACTTCTTCCTTCCCTCTACATGTTATATTTTTCCACTAAATACTGTTCTGCTTGCTTCTGTGTTTCCACTGATGCTGTCATTGCCTAGAAGAAATTTGGAAAACCCAGGCGAGCAGCAGGCCAGATATGCATTTATCACCTGTAGAGCTGCTGTGCATCTTATTCCTCACTCCTGGCATCCTACTTTGAAACCAAGCACAATTTAATTATTGTTAATTGAAATTACTTTGAGTATATTTCACACCAACATTTGCCTACTACTGTGTTGATTGAACTGTTGAGCTATAATTTGCATTGTTGGAGCTGGCTTTGGAAGGACAGGTCTATCTGTGTATGGTGGCAACTGAGTCTGTGTTTTCATATATGTTTAAAATTCAGACAACATTTTGGTGTGCTATAATAACACTTTAGAAACACATCTAATGTGATTACCTGGACACATGCCACGAAGCTGCCGTCAGCTCTCTGTACCATGCAGCATTTTCTTCCTGTCTACCCAGACACACATATTTGGGTTTTGTCAAGGTATAGGTGTCCATGGAGTATTACAGTTGGTGGGAAATAGCTGATCTTTCATAAATCATTTTCCCTGGAGTCGCCCCAAAAAAATATTCACAAGTCCTTGAAGCCTGACCCAACATTAACCTGCAGAATGTGAACTGCTGCACCATTCTCATTTCTCTGCATCACTGTAGGAAAAAGCAGGCAAGGCAGATGTTGCCAAAACATAAGTGTTAAGAGGTAGGGTTTGATGGAAAAGAATTTGTAGCATTCTTCTCTTACACAGAGGCATGAACTCAGTGGAAAGGTGGGTAAGGGCAATAGCCTAAAATTGTGATACTTCTGATAAGCTAGAAAAATGTCCACAGTTCACTGAAACTGTCAGGGAAGCTTAAAAGGAGACACTACAAGGAATGTTAAAGTCTTATCCTTCAAAAATTCAGAAAGATTTCTTCTATTTAGAAAGTTCACAGACTCTTGAAAGTGTACATTATACATTTAGAATAGGGGGAAAAAATAACTAGGAAATCAAGAGTAATTTCTTTAAATATTTCCACCATCTTTTTGAATCAAAAAATTAATATCTGTATCAAGAATAGTGTGGCCAGAAGGACTGGGAAAGGGATCGTCCTCCTGCACTCGACAATGGTGAGGTTATGCCTTGAGTGCTGCATTCAGTTTTGGGCCCCTCAATATACAAAGGACACTGATGTTCGGGAGTGGGTCCAGAGAAGGGCAACAAGGCTTGAGAAGGGTTCACATCTTATGAGGAACCATGAGGGAACTGTTGTGACCTGCCCCTGAAAAGGTGAGGGTAACCCAAGTTCTTGTTAATAGATCCCACAGTGCAAATTAGAGTGAAACAACAATGAATGATCAGTGTTTGTAAATATAGATATAGGCAGGTTTTATTTTAGAACAATTTAGTTGCAATGGAGGGCAGATACATATCCATTTTAGTTATTATCTATGGCAATATACCAATATGAAAGCACAAAAATATTACTTGAGAAAATGTATAAGGAAAAGATAGAAAGAGAAAGAAAAGAGTAGAAAGATACATAAATCACCAGCCAGAGATCTCACAACAAGACTTGATTGTTGCAAGTTAATTGTCCATTGGTTAAAGTGATGGTCTTGATCTGTCAGGAGTGGGGAAAAGAACCCCCAAAACACAAAGTCTGATGGGTTAAAATACACTCAGGCTAGATGAGAACACCCTGGTGACTTCCCTGTGTGGGGACAAGTTTCACACGGTCTCTTGCAACACAGACTTTTGGACCACATGCAGTCTTCTGGTGGAAAGCTTCAGGAATGCGTCTGGGCATCTCTGATGGTTTATGACACCTCCTTGGCTGCCTCTTACATGAGTGCAGTTGAGCCAGTTATGCCACATCAGACCTTCCCTGGGGAACGCAGCGTGGGGCAGTTTTACAACTGAGAGAGTTGTATAAGGGAGGGCAATTAGCCCTCCTAAAACCCCACCTTGCAGGATTTGCCTCTTTACTGACACCAAAGTTCAGTTTTTAGCCTCCAGGTGGTGATAGGTCCCCCCCTCTCTCTTATGAGAGACTCTCTTATGCAGACTAGCCATTACACACCCCAAAACTCACCTCCTCCCACAAGGGATGCAAGTCAAGTCTCAGCAAAGCCTCCTCAAATGGGCAAATGTTCTGAGTAATCATTCATAGTCCAGTCTCTCGCAGGAGCTGTGTTTTTTAGTCTAGAGAACAGGAAGCTCAGGGGGAACCTCATCGCTCTCTACAACCACCTGAGAGAAAGGAGGTTGCAGTGGGTGGGGGCCATGTCTTCTACTGTTCTTGCACTGAGAGGACCAAAGGAAATAGCCTTAGTTGAGATGGGATATTCAGATTAGATATTACAAAAAAAAAAAAATTACTGGTAGGGTGCTCAGACATTGGAAGAGGTTGCCCAGAGAGGTGGTGGAGTCACCATCCCTGGAGGTGTTCAAGAGGCATCTGGATCTGGTGCTGGATGATGATTTAGTGATTTAGTGTTTCGGTGGTAGTGCTGAGTGGATAGTTGGACTGGATGATCTTGAAGACCTCTCCCAACCTTGGTGATTCTATGACTTTCTCATGCAAACATTCTTTCAGAAACAAAAGAACACATTTCAGTGTATAGAAATATCCTTTAGAATACTGATGGAAACTTCTAGTGCCGAGTATCCATAATACTAATTTTCAGTTGATTCATATTCCAAAAAGGCTCAGGATCTATGAAAGACAACTCCCTCCCTTCTCCTGGCTTCAATACTTTTCCTAAGTACTTTTCCTATTTTTTTAATATATATTTGAGGGAGAGAAAGAGGAAGAATTGTATTCTTGAGGAAAATAAGTGTACATAAAATTCTGCAAGTCTACCACAACAAATTACATATCACCTTTTTAGACACATAGGACCCCATGCTTACGCAAGGAGAATTTTAAAGTCATCCTTGGAAGGAAAATACCAACTGTTAGCTTTTTTCCTGACTTATTAATCAATTTAATCACAACATTTCATTATCCAAAAAAAATACCTTAGGCTAATTCCTCTCTTTAATGTGGCTTGGTGATTAGGAGACGTGTCTGCTGGAGGTGGCAGTCAAGGTCTTCACATGCAAGCAAGTAATTTTTAAAATCTGCAGTCCATGGAATACCACAGATTTTATCATCATTTCTCAATTAAAAAATAGAAGGAACCTCACTGGGCTCAGATTTTTTAAAGAGTTACAAAATTTTGCACGTATTCTTGGGGATAGGCTGTGACTTATGCAGTTAGGAATGACTTAGGTGAGAATTTTTCCTGTCAGTGCTGAATTGTGAATAAGAGAGTGCATAAATCATTATGCTTCTTTCTTGGTTCACCTAGACAGCTCCACAGACAAGCACATGAAGCCCTGTGATGTGACGCTGTATCAGCATTTGAGGTACGATTCTCCAGCTTAGCCCATTCCAAGAAAATTATTAAGGGAGCTTTTCCAGTCGCCAGGACTGCAGTTTAATCTGGCCCTCATGTACATAATGAATAGGTAGATTAGTACTTGATCAATCACAGCCCTTCACTTTACTCTAAAAAACTTCTTTTAATGGAGTGGAATAAAAATATCTAGCAAACAATATTTGGCAGTCCTTTAAAATAAATGGTAAAATTTTATTCTGTATCATCCAATGCAATAACATAATTCAAAATAAAAAGTCCTTATTCATCTTTTTTTAATAAAAGATATTATATTGAGACATTTAACCATCATAAATCTACAAAGGGGATCTATGCCTTCAATTTTAGAATGTACAGAAGTAATTAGCCTGACACGTCCAAAGTGGATTTCTTGAAAACCTAGGATGAATAATGAAGACAGCAAAGAAATTTACCTTTTGGTTCCCATGTCTGCGCTGTGGAAGGATTTATGCATTTTTCTATATATGTAAAGAACTTCCATTATAATTACTAAAAATCCCTAATTTGTCTAGTCATCCTCATTCAACCAAAATGACAAGGGAATCAACCTGTCAAATTTTTCCCCTTTCTTCTGCTTGTTCCCAGTATTTAATTTCATGACAAATGTAGAAACAGTAAGCTTAAATAAGAAATTAACCATCCAGGGTTTAATTCCTCATGCAAGTGCACAGATATCTAATATGCTTTTCTTTTGTTTTTTCCTATCATGCAATTATTTGATCTCCAAAAACTTAGGTTTTGAGCTTGCATCCAGAACCTAAGCCTTAAGTTAATAATCTAAATCAAATTGTGAGTTCTAAGAAATAAAACCAAATCCTGTCTAAGTTATTCCCTCTTTTTCCAGAGACAGCCAGAACCTTCAGAGGGCATTTCATGGCACTGCGGTTTAGGTTTCTCACACTAGCAAAGTATTTTGGAGTGGGAGTGAGAAGAGGAAGCAGGATAAGAGACATTCTCTATTCTCCCTTCACACGTGCTGCCATATGGTACAGCTTTGTGCTGGTGTATGTAGATCTTTTATTCTTTGCTTTCTCCCATGGGCAGTCATCCATCATCCATCACTGCACCGTGTTTAGCATGCTGCCAGTACAGCCTGCACCTCTCCAGGGGTACGTTCTGCTTCAGTTATGCAAACCCCAATACCATTGCTGATTTCCTACAGCCCAGTATGTTTCCCTGTGCAATTTAGCTTCATTAGAGTTACTGTGCAGCATGCAGAAAAAGATCATTTCTCTTTTAAAGTGTCTCTGTGTAAAACATTGCAAATTCAAATTAAGAGTTCATGGCTTAACAAGAGATAACCCTGGCCTTTCTCAGTGTAAGGTCAGCAAAGATTTTCCTCTACTGGCAAAAAACATGGTCAGTGAAAAATGATTTTAGAAATTATGTTATTGTTGAAAGGGCAATGCAAATGGTTTCAGCATGTGCAACAACCTTACCTTTAAATCCAAACACCAAACTGAAACAGAGGAAGTGTGCCGACATCAAAAGCAGTAGCTCAAAAGGTAATAAGATGAAAGCAGTGTGAAAACTCAGGGAGGCATTTTGAAAATTACATGTCTAGAATAACAATAATAGTAATAATAATATAAATATTTCATATGCTAATAGCTCTGTATGTACTTGCAAATCTATATAGTCACTTTTATGTGCTATATATATGTAATTAATCTCCCTTTGTAGGAGATTTTTATATATTCATATACATATATATACACACACATATATGTACTTTTATATATGCACAAAAGCTTTATTTTATATATATCTAAGAGTTATTCATTTGAAACTGTATGAATTTTGGACTTTTCTTTCACTAAAAATGTCCAATAGGGCAGTGATAGGTGTGGCAAACAGGATATACTGATTAAAGTTAAGTACAGACTGACTGACCTTTTAGAGAAGCAGCAATGATTTACATGTAGTAATCTCTGCTCTGTATTTTTTCCACCTCACTCTTCTTGCTCTCTCAGGCTTGTTAAATTAGTAAATCACATTGTGGCTGATACACCTAACAAGAGAGGTCGTTTAGTGAGGTGTGGACCAGCACATCCTGCTTGAACAGTATGTGATCTCTTCAAAATCCCTTTCTTTCCTGCAGGGAAAGCAAAAGCTTCATCAGCTCTGCTGTGCCAAATGCATTCTCCTGCAAATGGTGCTTCCAACAAAAAAATGAATAGTGAAAATCTTCACTCATAGAGACAAAGAGCCACCAAAGTTATACCTTGCTGCACCACACTGGAAGCATAGACATCCATCTGCATGCCAGCCCTATGCAGGGATCACTGGCAGAGCTACAATAATGCTGAGGGCCAAGACATTGCACCACATTTGGGAAGTACATTCTGTGAGGAGACAAACAGGAGGTGAAGGGCAAGGGAGGTCTGGGGTCACTGAGTCCACGATTGCTTTGCCCAGGGGCTGGAACCACAACATCAGAGATATCTCCAAGCTCCTCCGGGTGAGTGGACAGAAATCTGGAGCTGAGCCCTGTATCCAGATCTATCAGTGAAACAGTGCCAGTGAAAAATGTTTCATCTTCAAAACTGTTCTGGGAAATTAATATTAAAAATAGAATTCCACATTCACTTCTAGGTAACAGGGAAAATAAATAAAGCTTGTTGTAAATACAGACTCCATGTCCCAATTTTTGTTGTTTTTTTTCCTGTAGATTTCAGTGAAATTGCCTACTGCTGTCTTTAAAAGCTAACACTTAAAAGAAAAAACTTTTAGCTGGATCTCAGTCAGGCCTCTAGAATTAATACTCTTCTGACAAAAGAAAATGTGCTCCTAGTGCATGCAGTGAACTGCAGGGGAAAATATTCGTAGTTAGATGTCTAAGTGGCTAATTTGCTGCTGCTGACACATGATCAGACAGATACAGTGTCTAATACCTAGCAATTAAATTACACTGAAAATGAAACGAGGTTTGAAATTGAGTCCATCAAGACAAAGAACACTTTAAAATTTGAAGTTTCAAGTACTGGAAGACTGCTCTTAGGGTTTTCTAATCTAGTATCAATACTTAAAAAAAAAAAAAAATCAATATTCTGTAGGCAGTGGGCAATCAGTAAACTAAGCACTCTATGGATTTAGTACTCATTCTACAGAAATTGCAACATGTACACTGCTAGACAAAATACAATAATAATTCAGTGTCAATTGCAGAGTTTTTATTATAATGCTGCCTTATTCTGAAGCGCACTTTTTGGTAAAAACATTTTATGTGAATCATTAATTCTTACACCTAAAAATATGTATCTTTGAGCTATAAAAGATATGGTACATCCTCATTCTTTACAATCTACAAAAAAACCCCATCCTGATACTGATAATTTTGAAGCAGATATAAAGAATGACAGCACTAGTTGATTTCAGTAGCATGTAGTGCATTCTTCTATAAATCTATTTAATACAAGTCTGCCTCCTATAAAGCTATTTAATGCAAGCCTGCCTCATGCTGGTTTCCATTTCCACTGATGTTCTCTACAGCTCATCTGCTCTAAAAGAGCCAAATCTATTTTCAGGATATCCAGGGTAAATTGAAGGCATCAAATTACTCTTGCCTGTCACAGATCAGGCTCAGCTCTTAGTAGTTGCTCAGTTTTGGTAGGTGGCTTTTGACCCCCAACACCCGCAGTGCCCGTAAGGGCTGCTTAGCAAGGCACAAGCTGCTCTTCACGTGCTTTGTAATATCCACCAAAACATCCACAATAATAGCCATGAATAGAAAAGTGAGGATGTGCAATCAATGTACAGCTCTATATTATAAACCAATACTTTTAGTTTAAGTGTTTTCCTACATTTTCAAAGCAATCAGAGAAAGAAGTTATTAAGAGCGAAAAAACCTGCAGTAGATTTTTGAGAAATTCTGAGAGGGCTTTTCCATTATGAATGATTCCCCATCTTTTTTCTGCCTTATATAACAATCCTTCAACACAAATTATGAGGGGGTTTTTCACTTATTGTTATCAGCCTCAGATTCATGGCTTTTAATGGAATCGTACTTGCCTACAACAATTATGGCTTTCTCTTTCTTTTCTACAATAGTCTTGCTTCATGACTCAAAAAAATCTCGTTGAGCCTCCCTCTTTATCCTAATATAAAAGGCAGAAATGTTGGATGGATTCAGTAACAAGTACTCAAAAAAGGTTGAATATTCAGCATCAGAATTAAAATGCAGACTCCTTCTCTCTATCTGGGCAACACCGAAGTTGAGAATATAAACATTCTAGGGGTAGGAGAGCTTATGAGTCTTATTTACAGAAAACAATTATTAAACTTCTAAATATTAAACTTCTACATCATGTGAGGATGAGCCTTGATCTGGTAAGTTAATGAACAGGGGTTTCTACATGCCTGAAAAAGATGCCAGGGTATGATTTGCAGCCCTAAAACTCCAAGAAATGAGCAAATAAATGTGAATTTTTTTTCAGTGAAACCAATCAGACAGACTGTAGAAATATCTGAAGAGGGAATTGCAGTTGCTTTGATGGTTTGCAAAAGGGATGGGAGATAAATTTATAGGGTTTTTAAAGTGCTCTCAGGGTATTCCCGTATTCTTCCACAGACATACTTTTTCTGTTATGTCCTAGTTGTACTAAGAAATGCAGTGTGGAGACTTCGTAGAGCCCTAAAATTTAAGGCTAGTTCCACCTCTCTTCCCCTTAATAGTCACAGTACTTTGTGATAACAGTTTGAGAACCAAGTAGTGTCAAAATCTTAAAGATTTAGGGATGATAATATGAAAAATAACATATGAATTATATTACAAGTGCATATCTGTTCATTTACCCACAGTACAAAACATGAAATTTGGAAATTCTTGCTTGAAATCCTGTTCTTGTTCCAGGTCTACAATTTCTCTCAGCATACTTAGTAGGTGAAATACATGGACTGGATCTTCTAAGATACCCAGATATCTACATGTGCAGCTGAGTATGTACAAGGACTTTTTTCCCCACTGTCTTCAGGCATGTAAATGCTGCATAATGTTCAAAACCCTCAGTAATGACCTTTGACAATGCAAATCTAGATTACTTTAAACACAGCAACAAACATTTCCATCTTCTTAACCAATGACTGCTGAACAGACACATTCTGAGATGCAGAAGAAAAAACTACCAATAAATGAAGAAATTAAGCAATTCAGATGAACTAGCTGAGTATTTCCTGTATAGCTCTACAGTCAAAAGATAAATACTAATTTTGTATGCAGGGGGTGTTTTCTTGATTGTATATCAAAAATATATCTGTACATTCAGACAGAAAAGAAATAGGCAGAAACTACATATCTTAATGTCATAAAATAGGTTGTTATTATCCTAATGCATCTATACAGAAATAATTAATGCAATTTTAAGCAAATGGAAAAGTATAAGAGACAAATGCAAGTTATGGCAGTATCAGACTCCATTTTATACCGAGGTAATTGATCCTGTTTCTTGGACTCCACAAATACATTGCCATGAGATGTAAGCTAGCTAGTTTTATACCACCTTGTTAGCACTATTCTGTATTGCACACGCTTCTGTGGCTTCCATGAAGGCATACCTTCTCAAGCTTTGTTGTCAAAAAGACAAAAACTCAGTTTCCTCTTTTCCTACATGGAGTATGAGGGGTCTCCTGAAGGAAAGTACACATATCTTTTTGTAGCGTCCACTGGGATCTGCAGTTCAAGTCCTGTCCTACATCCAGGCACTGTCCTTGTGCCAGCACATCATATACAGTCAGCTGCAACTTGTACTTCATACCAAGGACGTGACAGTAATTAATGGCGATTAAAAGTAATTAATGGTCTTAAAAGTTATATGTTTGGCAACAACTGTGTATGACTCCTTAGCAGAGGTGCCTTTCTATAGTTCATCTCACACATAAGCCAAAATCCCAGACCTGAGAGCTATTGAAAATGCTTTTATAGCTACTGTGATGTGATTGAAATTGCAGTCAGAGACTGAAATTTTTCCAGCAACTCTTCCACTCTGAAAACCTTTGGTAAGACAGACTTGTAGCTGCCTGGCTTGGATACTTCCCACAATTATTTTCTGTACCCGTCACTTGTAAACTCCAGGCTCTGTGACTCTATCCAGGATTATATTTCCTGTCCTCCTTGGTACTACTCATCACTTCCCACAGCATACCAGACCTTAAAACAAATCTTCTGCGTTTGTCACAGATCAATAACTAAGAATCCATCTCCCATCCACTGTCCTCTCAGTGTTCAGACAGATACTGGAACAGAAACAGGAGCACACAATTTGAAGTAGAATATATTTTCTGTACACAATATAGAATATTTTCTGTTTCCCCTCACAATTTCAACCACAGCATTTTTACCTTAGTTTGCATAAATGCAAATTAGATTGCAGTTCATTATTTTATCTAACTGAAAAAACAAGTCACAGAATTTGTCTACATCAACTTCTGCAACCTTGAATTTCAAAATACTGGGAAAATACAGGAAGAGGTTCTGTTTTCATTCTTTGCCTCATGTTTACAAGGTATGATTTTGTATTTTTTATGCAACGATAATGACCAATAGATATCCTTCTAAAAAAAAAAAATTCAATTTCTCTGTTTTCTTCACACTCATTGACACCTTAGATGTACACATGCACACAGCACATGCACACCTGAACATTTGTGGACTTCTCTTTTCTCAGGCAGAAAATATTGAAGGAATGTAAAAACAATAATAAGGAAAAGTATATGAACAAGTCAAACATATAATGATAATTTCCTAGCCCCTGGATATTAGATGGACTTCCTGACCTGCAGGTAGAATTTTCTGACAAAATCAGAGAAGAAAATTTCATCCAAACCTGTGCAAGTCAATGATTCTGGAACGCAGTCAAATGTTTAACAAGCAACCATGAATGCACAGCCCTAAATTTTGATGATAGTTCAAGTCCTAACTACATAACCATAAAGGTACAAAACATTTAATAAGTTAAACAGGCATCCCAGACCAAAAAGATAAATTACATCCAAATTTGGAGGTTTGTTTAAACATTTGTATTCCTCCCAACGCATCTCAATAATCAGAACAGGCTATTTTGAATAATTAGCAAAACAAGAATCAACCATTAGCGTTGATAAAAATCATAATAACTCCAATCAAGTTAGTGAATTACAAAGTCAAGAAATAAAAGTGATAAGAGCATGCTTTCTGTTTGAATTAATTAAAGCTGTACCAGTTTATATCAGAATATTGCTCAGGAGTAACTCAGCCATATGTCTATCCCTAGAGAGACACTTACAGATTATGACGTATTTCAATACCTAAAGTGACTTGAGAAAAGTTCACAACACAGATATGCAGTATCATCTTTAATCTGCTTTTAATTTACTTTACTCACAGAAGTGAGCTGGTGTGGAGACCAAAGTCATACTGAAATCAGTGTAAGAACAGTGGAAGCACGACAAATAATCATGTCCTATTTTTAGCTCTTTGCCCTAGCAGCTCCTTCCTTTGCTGTGATTTGTTAAAGAGAAAAAAATACTCATTAAGACAGATTTCAATTTGTTCTTTGCCTCTGCTGCAGGTCATCCTTTTGTTTTCCTTAGCTTGAAAGCCTTCTTGGTGCTGCCCACCTTACTCATCCCAGCTTTCATAGCAGTGGTGACTCACCCTTAATTTACTTTGGCCTTTAAGGACACGTTGCAGCACGGGTGTTTTGTCTATGAGGAGCAGTGGAGTAATGCAGCTACGAGCTGCTTTCATCCCAGATGGAAGCACAATACTGTGGAAAAGGGCCCTTGCATCTAGGATATAACATCCTAGTGAAGTTAGTTATAATTAAACAAAGATTCTTTCTACTGACAGAGCAGCTAGAAGCTTCACACTGTGCATTAGAAAGACTAATGCAGGGAGCTCATGTCTTCATTCAAAACTGTCATTAGAGGGGTTTAAAGAAGTTATTAAAGCCTCTTCTTTTATCCACAAAATCAAACACCTGTAACCCATGCTAACACTGCTAAGCTCCTGTAAAAGAGAACTTAGCCAACTCCCTTAGAGCCAATCAGGAGTAATCAAGAGTAATACCTGCCTCCTAAGTGACTGCACCTGTGGATATACTCACAGCCTTTTACAGGCTAGCGCTCAGTCTCAGTGCCTCAGGAAGCCTGAGTCGTCTAGAGGGACAGCACAAGCAACCTGGTACTTCAGCAAGAACGACAAAGGGTAGCTGCAAAGCTAATACTACCAGTAGAAGAAAAGAGGGAGAAATATAGCTCTTGGCTTAGGCTATAGTCCTGCTTTCAATAAGAGACAGACACACAGACTTTGCTCACAGAAGGGGTGTAGAGCCAAAGAGGGCAGGCGTGCTCTGAGGTCCCTCTTTTATTCCGGAGAAAGGAAAGGGGAGGACTGGACGCAGACCCGGGGTGACCGGCCAATCAGACACTGCTAAAGCGTCTGAGTTCCTTTCGGTTTTGCCCGCGCTTGGAACAAAGGAGTTCAGAGCACATGGCAGGGACAAATCCTGGCTTGTTTCACCAGTTTCGGGGAGGGGGAAGGGCGACCTCGGAGCAAGCAGCAACATGGACCCATAACCTGAATTTATACAGCCTTTTTACTCACCATTGCCAAAGTGAATCCATTAAATTACATAATAAGATCAAGGGAGAAAATGACAAGAACAGCAACAGAACAAGAGCCTGTTTTTCAAAACTATAACCATTCAAAATGAATGAGAAATGACGTTGCAAGATGACCGGGTCCACTCCATTAGAGCACAATAATTTTTTTTTTACTTCTGCTCTGTACTTGCCATTTTCAAATAAGAAGCTTTTTGTTAAACTCATAATAGGAATAATGATTTCAGTGAATAGTGCTCTTAAAAACCACTAGACTGATGAGATCTGCTAGGTATGCCTATCTCCTTGGCATATTTTGTGATCCCTAAAGTATCACCATAACTTGCACTACAGAAACAGAAAAATACTAAACTACTATGCTGCTACATTATTGTAATACAAAGTGGGAGACTGTTCCCAGGGCTCTCATATGACTATATTTATGCCAGTTATAGTTCCTATATATCCATACACACTTGCAATGAGTGGTCTAAACCACTGTTTTGAAAACTGCATGATATCTCACACCTCCAGGAGTAATCCTTAACAATTTACAGTCTTGTTCAGGAGCAAAGTCTTGTTCATTTTTCATCAAATAGGCACTATGTGGAATTTCAAGTTTCTGATTCCCCAGAGAATCTTTGATGTTTTTTAAATGTATTTTACCTTCTTAGAAGAGGAAAAAGTCACACAAAAGACTATTATGAAAAATACTGATGAAAGGTTTCTATTAATATTAATAATGGTAATCTGTCTGTTTGACTAATGAGTAAAACATAGACTGAAGAGGTCAGAAGTTAAAAAAAATTACTATATTGCTCTAGGATCTGATCCAAACTCCCTGAAATATAGGCAGAACTTTTCAGTGGGCTGACCTACAGTGAATAATACAGAATGCAGAAGTCCTTTTGACCCCAGTCAGAGACATGATATTTGTATAGAGTATTCCTGATATTCATTTGTACATCATATTAACTGTGCATGCAGAGAAATCTTTGTAAACTTTAAAAGGCTTTTCTGCTATCTTAAATATTCACAGATAAAAATTTGGGTAGTCATCCTAGTTTTTCTCACAGGTGCTGTGTAGGGGAGGAGCCAAAAGGTGTGTGGGCATGGCTAGTTTGCTATTCTGTACCACCCACCTCATTGCTGGTGGGCGTGGTGCTGGAAGAGGTGGAGCAGCACAGTGCAGGATGATCCAGCTTGGTGGTTTGCCTATCATTGTTTTCCGTTCTTTTGGGGAACACCAGCTGCAGAAATGTCCACTGTCTTGCCTTTGGCTTGGGAAAAGCACATGTCACTGTCAGGTTGTGGAATCGTCCACTATGTTGTCTTTGTCTAGGCAGCGGTATGGAACTCGTCGGGGTGCTGAGCACCTTTTTGTGTGTAAATCACTCCCTCTTTTGTATACTTTAGTTATTAATATTGTTGCTGTTACTGTTCATTCCTTATCCCATCAATAGTCTTCAGAAAATTGTTGTGTCAACCCAATTCAAACTGCCTTTATCCCTCCCTCACTGGAAGGGGGCAGGAGGAAGGGGTACGACTTATTTGGAGTTCAATTCCCTGCTGATTTTAAACCACTACAGCAGAGCTGCAGGAAGGAAATACTCTTCTGTGCAACCCAGTGTGCTCTCATTGCAAAATTATACCCTGCACCTGATGCCTTAGGTTTTAACTTTCATATTTTTCAAATCCTGTACTGCCTAGTGTGTAACTCTGAAGTTTCTTGTAGCCTGTTAACTTCTGCTCTCTCGTGCTAGGCCTGCTCTCCAAGGACACTCAGACCGTCCTAGGCCCAAAAGTATAAACCAAAAGCCTCTAAAGGGGGGGCAAGCTTGGGGAAATTACATCATTAACTGAAGCTTTAATTGGAGAATTAACCCTGATATGCAAATGAACCAAACTTATAAAAGTGTGAAGAACTCGTGACCTGTTGTCCATCTTGGGGTCCATCTTGGCAGTAGCCTCTGGCTCCCCAGACTGTACCTTTGAAGGCCTTTCAAATAAATACCTACCTTTATTCCCTTACTCCTGCCTAGTCCCTGTTTTTAGGTGGCCTCTTAAGGCATCACACCAAATTAATAAGCGCTTTCTAAAATATTTTTCTTAACTATTAATTTCTTTTCGTTGGAGACAGTTCTATTTTATTTATGTCAATAACACACATTTTCTTCATTTTCACTATTTTACACTTAAACCCCACCTTCAACCAAAAGGCCACTTAACTCTTTTTTTCCATATTCGCATCTACCAAATAAATTTTAAATATTGCACTTACAAGCTAAACCTCCTAGCATTGTGATTTTCCTTTTAAAATAAATTTGTGCAGCTATAAATTGATTCTATCACTATTTTATGATCTCCTTTGGTTTATTTGTGCTAAACTTGTATTAAAGAATGTACAGCAGTCTGTCAGTAGAGCATACTGTAATTATACAAAACCTGTACTGATATTCCTTAGTTTATGGCATCAGCCTCCACTGTGTTAAGCAGAGCAGAACTCTGCCACTGTATCAAACTATAAACATACTATCAAACTGTGGTTCACTGTGTGCTATTGCACAGCCCCACTCTACTCATCCCTGACAACTCACTCTAAATTATTACTTTGCAGAAGTTGAACTCTCCTGAGTAAATCTTTCATGCTAATTTCTTTCACTTTTTAATTTTCACTCTGTAATTCCAGATTCAATCTATTTGTACTGCTGTCAACCACTTATATGTGTATATATATACGCATTCCTAAATGAGCATATATTAAGCATGTTTGTATCCTTTTTCAAGCCATTAGAAGAGAAATACAGTCTTTATCCCCTTAGACATCCTGCTATACCTCATTAGACTTCTGTCTGCTAACATGTTGCCTGTGCATTAGTCTTTTTTTAGTAATGTTCCTTTAGTATTTCAAACTTGGATTTCAGTCTCTAATAGTGCTAAAATCCAAACCAGTCAGTTGAAATCTTTAAACTAAACTTTCATGGATTAGTACCAAGGCCTTTTTAAAAATACAAATGCACATAAAATAAATTTCATTAGTCTGCTAATTTTGTAATGCTGTGGAAAAGAAGGACTGACAGGAATTCTCAATGGACTATTAATTGGATCAGTACAGTTTAGGCCTTTTTTCTCTTGAAATTGCTCAACTTCTGCATCTTCTGTCCTGACAGAAACACAAGATTATTTCTTTTAATACATTTCCTAGGTTTATTATTGAAATTTGAGTATCCTCTCTGAAAACTAGACTGATGCTACTAATCTACATTTCTACCCATTACCTACCTTCATCAAAAAAAAAAAAAAAAGTTAAAAATATATTAAAAATCTACTTCTCAAGAGTACTTTTTTTTTCTGGAAATTTTTGTACTAAAAGTACAAAAAAAAGTTTGGGGAAAAAAATGTTTGCATATGACCAGTCAGGCACAAGAAGAGAAATTTATATACCAAAAGAGAAGGTTTATTACTTAGATATTAGTGCATCAGTCATTTCTTTATAACATCTCTGGATTTTTTAACTTTTAATTTTTTAATTTAAAGACATTTCTAAGCAGAAAACTACAAAAATGAAAACCAATCATCACACTATCGCCTTTAATTATAATTTGAAAACAAGATGTAGATGTAGAAGCTTAAGAGCTTCCATATGAAGCAGAGAAGGGTAAAACTTCTCTGTTGGATTCAGTGGGGAAAAAATCTATCCAGTGGAAATCACCATCATCTTTGGACCCAAAACTGTGCTGAGAAACTTATTCAACGCTGAATCATACCAGTCCCACTTCAAAATACCCCACGAGAAAAGATCTTGAGGAGCTATCCAGAAATCCCAGATGAGAGAAGCAGAGGGAACCAAAGAACAGGCATGAGAGTTTCAGAGGGATGATATTTAGAGCTGAAGACAGTGTTTTTATTTTGTATTTTTTATTGGGGGGTGATTACCCACAGTAGAACAAAATTATTTGGGGTTTGGTTGAGGTTTGTTTGTGGGGTTTTTTTCCAGGAAGAACAATTGACTCCAGGGTTAAAATGACTGTTTGTGAGAATGTTTTGTGTCTACATATGTGGATTAATGTATATTTGTATGGAAATAACAGTCTTCATGTTCTCTAGACCAATTCTATTTGAGTCTGGACACTGGCCATGAAGATGTTTGGACTACAAGCTAAATAAATATTAGTGTTAATCATCAGCATTTACTGGTTTTTTAAACTTATGTACATAACAAATAAAAAGCAGAATAACATGCAGGGCAATTTGGATGTGTACAGCACAACTGGACAGCATGAACTTTACAATACAGAAGGAAACTCATTTCACTGGAGCACAATCCCCAGTTTACCCGAGATTGTTCCTTGCAATCCTCCTTCCCTTCAATTTTGTTCAACATCATCTCCAATTACACTCTTCTATTTTATCCTGTATTATTTCCAGCGCTCTTCTGGAGGGAACCTTGTGGAATTAATGGCACATTATGCTTTTTTGTTTGATAGGGGAGACTAAAGACTCCTCTTGGATGATTCTCTCTTCAGTAAGAGCTCATTTACAGGTCTATTCCTATATATCAAATATTTTGGTTGAGATCTCAATCATCCCATAATAATAATTATTAATAAATCACAATATTATATCTGAAAGATAAAAAATATTAAAGGGACATCAGTCTCCCTCCTTTTAGACATCAATCTCCCTCCTGACAAGAAAAATGCACATGCATTAACACTACCACCTCAATAACTTTTCAACCTATTCTGAAAATATATGAGAAATCTAGAAGGACTTTAAGGTACTCAACAAAAGTTCTCAAATGCATGTTTTATGGACATATAACCTAAAATTAGCTGAAACTGTTCAGAAATTACTTTTTCATGTGACGGTAACATAATTTTGATTAAACATATTTATAGGTTTGAATTTCATAAAGAAGGTCCTTAATTCAGTGCTTTGAGCTCAGTGACGGTTTTTTGGATAAAGGCTATACCCCAAAAGTATAAAAGCATCCTACAAAATTTGACTTTAAAAACCGATTTTTTCATACATCATTCCAGACTAAAATACTGCTCTAAAATGCAGGATAAAGCTCAGAATTAGAAGTTTGTAGTTAACTGTTCAGTTCATTTTCCAGGTGGTCTACAAGGGAAAGCCATCTATGGGCAGGTGCAATAATTGCAAATAGAGCATGTCCATAAGTGCTTATGCCCTGGTTTAATGGTGATCTTCCAGTTTCTCATTGTTAATAGAGTCTTTTGGAACACTGTTTTGCTACAACTTTAATATAAAAAGTCATACTTTTTCAGCAAGAGTTGCATTAGTACATCAGCTTAAAAGATTATGTATTCCGGCATACACTTATTACATACTGTTTGATCTAAAATAAGTTTGGTTTTAAGGTTATTATGTTTGAGGAAGAAGAAAGGATTTCTGTAATAATTTTTAATAAAATTGAAATGTGTGTATTGATAATATTTATATTATTTATATTTCCAATAAAATCAAAATACCTAGATCTCCTACTTAATTGTTGTACCTTTGATAATGTTTTTACTTTATTACATTCCTTGTGGGTACAGACTCTTCAGAAATATCTGAACGAAAGGTTTTATCGGTCTATTATGAAAGTCAGACAATTCCAGATGCTAAATTTTACTGAATGCTTAATTCCATTAATATATTTATGACTATGAGCACAGAGATAATTTTCTAGAATGCAAATACAAGGTGTCAATATATATGCATATGATAATGAATAAATTTCATGGAAAAATTCAAAATTATTCATTGATAGAGGTAAAGCAAAAAAATTCATACTCCAGAGGTAGGGTACTGTGCAACACTGTAATTACCTAGGCTTTCTAGCACATAATCTGTAGTGCAGGCAAAATGTAAGTGGATTTCTAGTTCCTACACTCAAGAAGAGTTTAGGTTTTTTTGAAAGTCTCTTCTCCTTATTTCTTCCAAGTAGAGCTACTTCTGCTCACTTAATTCGTGTCTTTGCATGCTGATTTGTCAAACTAATAAAAGCCAAAAAATTTAAACCCAAAGATTTTAGGAAGTGGGTTGTAAAACTCTTGCTTCTGATTTATTATTTCACAAAACTAAAATATGCAGATGAAAACTGTCTCATATTGCATCTGAGGTATTTAGACACTTAATATTCTAATTTCATATTTTGGATTTCAAAGAGGACAGCATCAGAAACTGTTCTGAGAAATCAAATCTTCATATATTATGTCATTCCAGAAATAAATAAAATAAAAAATCAAAGGACAGAAAAAAGATGGATAAAATATTCCATTAAAATTCATAGAAACTAAAAATTAAATTAAAAAACATCCAAGAGAAAATATTTAATTTATTGGAAGGTCATTTAATAGTAACTACCTTATTAGGGTGTATAGAATAACCCAGTATCCTCATAGACAGCAGATGAGAACACAATTTTACCTTGTATTCATAAAATGCCTTTCACAATGCAGTCTTAGTCCTAAGATCACAAGGCAGTCTTAACAAGTAAGCTCAGCAGCAGCACCAGCAGGAAAGTTTATTTTTAAATAGAATTCACAGAAGCTAGAACCTTCAAAAAGGTATACATAACACATTGAATTTACCCACGTGCTTAAGCATTTTAAGGAGCAGGGTCTATGCTTATGACAAAACTGGTAGGCAAAACATGCAGATGGGTAAGGTCAAGAAAGAGGAAAGAAAGAACAACGGTAACACAAAAATATGTTCCACACAGGATGTGTGAGCTGCTGCCTGCCAAGTGGTTAGCAGTAGGCAGTACTGTGTAGGCATTGTGGAAGAAGCCAGGCATGCAGAAAGAGCATGAGCTAGAGGTCTGCTTGGCTTCTCATATTGGAGCTTCTCAAGTACTACATAGAAATATTTTTTTAAAGTCAGTCCTAATATTCCAGAAGTGAAGAAACATCAGAATCATACCTACTGAACCCATGTCTTCTAAATCCCTAATTCAGCTAAATAATCTAGCTGGAGAAATTTACCCCTTCTATTTAAGTAGAGACAGAACAGTGATTCAGAATAAAAAAAAAATATGCAGCTGGAAGTCTCTTATATTACTTTATATGGTATGTTTTCCCAAAATTTATTGTATTCAAAATTAATTATTTGCCAATAGAATTTATGTGGTGTCTTAATGATTTTGTAGCAGTAACATTTAGTCTTCAATATCTGGAGAAACTTTGAGAGCAGTGGGTTAGCAATATGATATTTAACAAAAACAAGTAAATACAAAGTCTTGCACCTGGGGGAAAGTAACCAAACAGCCCAGTACAGAATAGGATCTATGTGGCTGGGGATCAGCCTTGCTGGGATGGCTCTTGGGGTCCTGGTAGACAACAAGCTGAACACGAATCAGCAGTGCACTTCTGTATCAACAAAGGTAAATCACATTCTGTATTGAATCTGCAGGAGCATCACTGGCAGATGAGCTAGAGATGTGATCATCCCACCCTACTCAGCACTCGTCAGACCGTACCTGGAGCACTGTATTAGACTCTGGTCTCCCAACAATTCAAGAGAGACATGGAGAAACCAGAGGGGCTCCACAGGAGGACCAGGACTATGACCAAAGGACTGGAAGACCTGCCTTGTGAGGAAAGACTGAAGGTGTTAGGTCTTTTTTCTCTGGAGAAGAGACAGCTTATGGGGACCTCATCACAGTATTCCAATACTTAAAACATGGCTGCAGAGACAGCAGAGGCTCTTTCTTCACGAAGAGTCACATGGAGAAGACCAGAAGCAACAGGTTGCACCAGGATAGGTTTCATCTCAGCAGAAGAAAGACATTAACTACCAACAACCATTCACTGGAATGGGATGTGGCAGAGTCCCCAGCAACAGAGCTTTTTGAGATGCAACTGCACAGCATATAGGCTCCCATTCTCATGAAAGTTTGGACCAGATGATCTTCCAAGGTCCCTTCCAAAATGGCTGTCCTGTGATTCTATGATATTTGTTATTATAAATTGTGACTGTGGTTTTATAATCTTAATTTATAACAGGTTTTCCTGGCTTTTAGATCTACAGAATTGGACTTGGATCTGCTGCCTCTGAATGATTCTTTTACCAGTTTGAAGGAAAAGTCAGTGTAGTTCTATTACTTGAGCAGATTTTATATTACTGGGAAGAATCATCTTATATATTTAAAAAGGAAATTTACAAGCCAGCACTATTTTTTAAAATGCATTACTATTATGGTATTCCACTACAAACCCAAAATCACAAGAGATAAACATATTTCCTTTGTATAAGAATTTAAATCAAGTTAATAGTACTATAAATGTAATAAATTTCCTACATTAGAACCAGCACTCTAAATCTGTAAATTAAGTTCCAACCAAATTAACCTGCCATTGTGTATTTGAGAAAGCTAAATAGAGAGCATAAGTATTCTTTTGTCTTGGTGAAACCTGAATTATTTACAACCCTTTCTTTTTCATTAACAAAAATAAGTCACTGACATCATGTGTAGAAACACATATTTACCTTTGAAGCATATGTTCCACGTGTTGCACAGTGCACTGTTAACTACAAAGCACTGTTGGTTAAGCATACTTCCCACTAAATTATCTGATCTCATTTTCAAATTTTTGTAACTTTATCACACTAATGTGTTGGACGGAGGTTTTGCATGCCAGATGTCAGCCAACTGAAAATTTATTTAGCATTGTTAGAGCTGTAAGGGAAAGTGAGACAAAGGAGACAAATTCTTATTCCAGATTTTTTTGTTGTTGTTTTTTTAATGACTAGTTAAATATGTGTGAAAGCAAGGAATATAAAATACTGTTGTGGAAGTCTGTGTCTGTACTTATCAATCAAAAATACTGGGGTTTCCATTCCCAGGCAGAATGTCTGGGCAAATCTGGTTTTAAACCTGGCATATGAAGGAAAGAAACAAGTTGACGGTCCTTGCTTGTCTCCCATTACAAAATGATTCCCTACAGTCTATTCCTACTTCAAGCCTGGAAAGGCAGTGTTTTTAATTTTTCTTTATGTCACCTCATCATAGAAAATACCCTGGTTAAAAGAAGAGAATTCACTTTTTTCATTTTGGCTTTTTTTAGAAGTTATCTCTTTTAAAGGTTCTAATTTGTAGTGCCTTACTTTCACCACCCTATCAAATTATAAATAGTATTCCAGGCAATTAAGTAACTTTTCTTTTAAAAATCTGCTTTAAACCAAACTACACTTAACTATGACATAAATTCATTTTTTTAAAGTAGGGTGAGTCAAAAAGCTTGAAATATAAAGGTCAAGTAAATATCCACTCTACTGCTCCCACTGTGTACCCACTTATTTTCCAGATTCCCTTCCTTTCTCTATTAACCGTACACAGCTATTAACCATGCATGGACAAATTTAATTACTGTATGCAATCAGTGTCACTCCATAACTTTGCCTCTAAACACTGTTAATGGATTTTTGTGGCAGTTGTTGCAAAAAACTGATGAAAGTTTAGCTTGCTAGGTTAGAAAATCTCTTCCTATGAAAGTATGACTGTTCACCTGCAGTCTTACTTAAGATTATAGATACTTAGCATCTTGCATGCATTGCTTTAAAATTATTTTTCATTTGCCTATGTGCACACTATGTGTGAGGCAATAAGCATAGCATATCTAAGCCTCACTGTAACACAAGACCCATCTTCTTCGGTTATGGCATTAAAAGGTTATTGATAGATCTCAAAAGCAAGTGAAAATTCTCTGAATGCAAGATAAAAAAGCATCTAAAATAGCTGATTGCCTGAAAAAATAGAATTAAATTTAAATTCCCATAAACCCCACAAATTTTAAACCCAAGAAATTGCAAAGATTTTGACAAAATACAGATGACAGAAAGGTCTTTAGGGTATTTAAAATAAGCATGGTTTGATTCCAGGTTGTATGCAAATAAATATCCCAATAGCAATATATCTCTGTAAAATGGAAATGCTGAATTTCAAAATGCGAAGAAAACAAACAGGTTGTGAGACACTGTACTGATTTGGGGCTTCTTGGAAACCTTTGCCAACAGGTCTCTATGGATCCCAGCCTTCTTTTTCAGGTACTAATAATACTTTCTGCCCTTTCTCAGAAGTCTGGCACTTCTATGCTCATGTTGGGTGCAGAACTGTGAACTCAGCCAAATGGAGTCTCCATCTGCCCAGATCTATAGAAGATGTGCTACTGTGCTTATCTCACATAAAATTATGGCAAGTTTTCTCTATATATTTTATTCGAATCATTGATGAATTAATTTTCTTTCCCTGTGTTTTTGACAGCTTTCACCCACTCCCTTCCTGATAACACAATGCAAGATGTATTGACACCGTACCTTTTAACTGAGACTTTGGCCTAAATTAATTCATCATGACCTAACTGTGTTAGATCAGTATAATATAATTTATTTCCAGCATTTAATTTCTATTAATTTATTTTAATAATACAGTCATCATATCAAGAACTACTGTCTGGAATATTTTAAGCAGTGCAGTTATGTCTAGGTTCTTCAGGAAGTACTGTATGTCCAGTTATGTTCTCTGTCATGCAAATAAATTACAGAATCATAGAATGGTTTGGGTTGGAAAGGACATTTAAAGATCATCTTGTCCACACCCCTGCTGTAGTCATGGACAACTTTCACTAGATCAGAATGCTCAAAGCCGCATCCAATCAGAATATTTTCAATGATGGGGCAGCAGGCAGTAACCAGGCAGCAGACATATTCATGACCAAGGACTGGGGGGGTGCTCTTGCCTTTCATTGTAAGTGGAACTTCATTAACAATTTCCCTTCAAATGCATAAGAATTGGTTCTTTTGTTATGAGAATTCTTAATAGAACAGTTGTCATTTTTATTTACTCCTAGTAATATGATTGCAATGAGCCAAATCACTTGGCAAAATTTCGCTGTTCAGAATATAAAATTCATTCTCTAGATACTCATTTCTATGAATGAATACACTATTCTCTGTTCATAAATTATAGAAGAGGTTTTAAGAAAATGTTCACTTTGGAGTTAGAGGTCTAGGAGATGTTTATGCACAGAACAAATAGAGCAAAGAGGTCTACATAGCATAGGTCTTTATAACCTCCTGTATTAAGCTGGTATATGACTACTGGGATAATGAAATTTGGTTTTGCTTAAAGTTTTGCCTCCATATGTTTTATGTCCAGAAATGGTCTGAATGTAATGATGAAAAACACTTATGATCTATTTCCTTTTTTTCTTTTTTAATAATTTAAACTGTAAGCCTACTACCAAAATATGTGGTCTGTATAATAAATATTCAAACATATATTTCTTTGCATTAAAATCAATAGGAGAATTATTCTCAAGCAAGAATACTTTTAGGTGAGTACAGTAGTCCTTCCAAAACATGGCATTTTCTTAAATCGCACTTATCTGAATCCCACACAGAGGACTATGCAATCAGTCAGATAAATTCCCCTGCTTTCTCTCTGCTG
Organism: Corvus hawaiiensis; assembly: GCF_020740725.1. Classification (NCBI taxonomy): domain Eukaryota; kingdom Metazoa; phylum Chordata; class Aves; order Passeriformes; family Corvidae; genus Corvus; species Corvus hawaiiensis. Next base: position 8,237,496 of record NC_063242.1, on the reverse strand, counting down.
GCTTCCTTACTAGTGAGTTGGTCTGCAAGTGTGGTGGTTTGACCCTGGCTGGACACCAGGTGCCCACCACTGCTCTATCATCCCATCCTTAGATGGGCAAAGGAGAGAAAACAGAACAAAAAGCTCACGAGTAGAGAGGAGTTCAGGGAGAGATCACTCACCTGTTAACATCATGGACAAAACAGATCTGGGGGAAATAATTTAATTTAATTTAATACCAGTTAAATCAGAGTATGGTAATGACAAATGAAATAAAATCTTAAAAACACCTTCCCCTCCCCTGCGTTCTTACCAGGCTCAACTTTATTCCTGACTTTATCTCCACCTTTCCCCCTCCCAATGGCACAGGACAGGGAGTCTCTACTGCTCCTTTGTTCTAAGGGGGAGGACACCTCACACTTCCACTGCTCCAGAGTGGGGGTCCCTCCCATAGGAGACAGACCACCACTAACTTCTCCAAAATGTGTCTTTCCTACATCAGCTCTTCAGGAACTGCTCCAGCATGGGCCCTTTCCACAGGGTGCAGTCATTCAGGAACAGCTTGCTCCACAGTGTGTCCCACATGGAATCACAAATCCTACCATCAGACCTGCTCCAGCATGAGCTACCTTCTTCTCAGGGCCAGAGGAGTCTGCTTCAGTGCAGGCTTTCCATGGAATAACAGCCTCTTTCAGACATCCCCCTGCTCTGTCATGGGATCCCCCATGTACCGCAGGTGGATCTCTGCTCTTTGTGTTCCTCCATGAGCTACAGAGGCACAACTGCTTCACCATGATCTGCACCACAGGCTGCAGGGAATCTCTGCTCTGCTGCTTGGAGTACCTGCTGCTCTTCTCCTCCACTGATCTTGGTGTTACAGAGCTGTTTCTCTCACGTCTTACTCCTCTCTCTGGCTGCAGTTGCAGGTGCACAGCAGTTTTCTCCTTTCTTAAAACCACATTATCCCAGAGGCACTAGCACTGTCACTGATGGGCTTGGCCTTGGACAGCAGTGGGTCTGTCTTGGAGCCAGCTGGCCCATCATGGAGCCAGATGGCATTGGCTTTGTTGGACATGGGGGAAGTTTCTGGCAGCCTCTCACAGAAGCTGTCCTTGTAGCCCTCCACTACCAAAACCATGGCAAGCAAGCCCAGTAAAACAAGAAAAGCAAGGAGATAGGAATTGTGCAGGTTTTTATTCAATGGAAAGAACACTATTGCTACAAATGAAAACAAAATGAGGAGTCCAAGTTAAAAAAGTAGAGACATGTCTCCAGATAATATTTGCAGAGAGCTATAGCAAACATTTAACAAATCAAAACGGTGAATTCCTTCGGAAAGGTCCTACCAGAGCCTGTGTTAATTAGCTGCTGTCTGCTGTCTAGTCTACTTTGGTGGATAGTGATTCCCTCCAGAAGCATCGCCACCTATGCTGGCACAGGTTTCAGGAGATAAAGGGAGTCTGAGCACTGGGATCGAATTTCTGTCCATGTGTTAAGTTTTATTCAGATAGGAGACAGCACTCAAGCATTAACAATCCCTTTTTAGTATCTCAGTATGCAGGTAAAAATTCTTCTGTTTTCCCTGCAAGATTGTAAAATAAAGGGGTTTTAAATTTTTTTAAAGTAAATTTTATTTTTATTTTTTAAAGTAAATAAATCAATTTTAAAAAATATTTCATAAAATAATGTGCTCCCTAGATCATTGCACAAAACAGATTTGATTGTTTCAAACTGATGCTTTCTTGCATTTTTCATATTTTTTCCAATGCTGACTCTGGGTTCAAAGGATTCCCTGGGAACAGCTGGGCCAGAAGCAGCTGTGGCAAGACTTAACTCAGCCTGTCACCTTGTGAGAAGAAGAGTGGGAGCAGAAGCTGAAGCAATTTCTATGTCATTCACTGGAAAGGAACTCTGACACTTCAGATGAAAACTAAGAAAAAATGTGAGTGATGGTCTGCCACTTGTCTCTGCTGAGGTGCAACTCACTCATCTGAATCTGATCTTATCATGACACTCATGATCAGGACTCCAGTCCTTTAGTTTTGCCAGAAAATATACAGAGCTTGTGTCAGACTTTTTAGTCTACTTGAGCAGTCACACAGATGCTACATGCTTGCTGTGACTCCTAAAACCAGAAAATACTCCTAAAATGCAAAAGACTAAAGCAGACATACACAATGAGAGCAAAGTATTAACGGAACACTTGAGAAGTGAATAGGTTAATAACTTTAAAAGGAGAAAATACTAAAGAAATAGTAAAGTGAAGGTTTTAAGTACTACTGAGATCAGTTAATTTCTCTAAAAATCCACTCTATGCTTCCACTTCTGTGCAAGATACACCAAGTCATATAAGCTATTGCTTCCGCATGTTTGGGTTTGTGTTTTTTTTATTCTTTTTTGTACAGAAATCACCATAGGATGCTCAGGGACATGCAAAAACAGAGTTTTGAGTTTTAAAAACGTCCTTCAAAATGCCATAATTAAAACTCTTTCTGGTTCTCCACTTAGCCTTAATCATCTGTAGTCTGATGTTCATTTGTGTCTGCATCTGTAAACTATTAACAGTATTATTAACAGCACTGCAAATTATGGGCCCAAATAAGTGTTTAGAAACTTCTAGCTACACTTTCTCTGGGAATTAGAAGGTAAAAGTATTCATTTCTATGATTCCTCAAATTTAGGTGTCTTTAAGATTTCAGGTGGGAGTATGTAATTTCAGATGTGCCTTAATTATGTTGCTAAGTAAAGTTGAATATATTTGTCTCTGATGTTCTTTAGTGCTTTACTGTTATTGCATCATATTGACTACAAGGTGATAATTCATTAAGTTAATAAATAAGGAAGTGAAAAACTGACTCAAAATCCCAAGATACACATACAGAAAAAATCCTTTTCTAGAATGCACTGTCAGAGATCAAACCCACCACTATATTCTAAAGACCCCTGTTTCAATTAGTTGTGCTGACAATAAATAATAAACCTGCTATCTGATGTACAGAAAAAGAAAAGGAGAAAAGTATATTGGGAAGCTCTACAGAACTGGCACTTCATATAAGCTATGACCAGAAGTTATCAACAATCAAGAAGGATATAAGGAACACAAGGAGGTATGAAAGTGTCATACAGGATTTTTTATAGCAAAAATATTAGTATTATTTCAGGAAAACAACAAAAAGATGGAGTAACAAAAGAATTAGCTTCATAAATCTGCTAAACACCACCTTAAAGCTGAAGTTGAAAGTCTAGCCTCACCCTTTCTGCCTTCTGAAAATGGCACAGTTCATATTTTTTCAGCATCAGAGTTCCCTGAACATCAAATAATGCTTCTGGGGGCACCTTCTAACACCTCCCTTTCAACAGTCTCCATTTTGGCTTGAGTCCTTTGCCAAACTATGAATTTTTCCAGCTCTGCAACTGAAAGAGTTTGCTGATTTATGTATTCACAGAACCCTCATCTTCCTTTTTGCCCATCAGTCAATGGTACCAGGCAAGGACAGAGTTATATTCAGTCACCACATCTGTAACACTTAATTTTCTCTCGCAGGAGGCATTCATATTGGTTCACACTCATCTCTTTTTGAAATAATTTTGGGAGGAAATAAGGTTACATAAGTAATCCTAAGTGAGTCCTCTTCAGACAGCTTCCATAGTACCCAGATCAAGTGGTTACAAATGATTTAGATATACTCTTCAAGGTTGCCACCTCTAGAAATGACCAACTAACTCCTGTGCTTAGCCTCAGAGCTCCTCTGGCCCCATTTGTGGTCTTGTGAGTCCAAAAAGGTATTTTGTAGGGGAACGTGTGTGCCTCTGTGAAAATTCCTCCGTGTGCGTACAAGGAGAAGGATAATGGGTTCGCAACGTGCAAAACTGCCCTTGGACACTGGACACACAGAGCTGAATCCATCATCCTGCACCTTGTACACATGCTTAGGAACTCTCACAGAGTCTTTTTTGGACTTGCAAGAACACTACATAGGAGCCAGAGGAGCTCTGAAACTAAGCACAGGAATGAATTGATCACTTCTGGAAGCTGGCAACCTTGCTCTAATTGCACTGAAAAAAATAAATACAGCAGAGGGTGAGAGTATTTTACCAGTTGCAGTCTTGCCTTTCACACTTGCTGAAAGTAGGCACTACAACAAACATTATTCAGATGGGCATCTGGTTTTTATTTTGGAGAGTACAAGATGGTTTGCAGTAAAAGGAAAAAAGAAGAAGAAAAGGAAAAGAAAGAAAAAAGGGTTTGTTCAGAAGAAAATGAATGTTTGAGGAATGTGGGCAGCTGAGGAATAGGGATCTGGGACCAAATAGCAAGATGAGTTATAAAACTTATATATATTCTTAGCATTATTACAACCCACCACCAGGTGATTATGGTATTCTGTGGGATAGAAAAAAAATCTGAGATTTGATTCCAACAGATGGAGGAAGCTTCTGATGCTACAGTCTCAAGGCAAGTTCTCTAACTACTAGAAAAGGAGACAGTACCAGACCAGTACCAGACTAGACCATAGAGCAGTTATCCTAGGAAAAATTAAATTTGTTTATATGTATATATTTGTTTATATAAATATAATTTTTCATAAATCTAATTTAAGTCATACCAATTTTGACCTTAGAACAAAGTGTGCTACTCTATACAAAATATATATGAAGAAATACAAAATTACTTTTGACAGGAAAAAGCTGGATGACTATTATTACCTATGTTTTCTCTCTACTTTTAATAATTAGGAAATATTTTATAGAATAACATATGGAACAATGACTATCATATCACATGAGTTTTCTCCCCAGGTTGCTGATTTTCTTTTTTTTTCCTTAAACACGGATGCAAATTTTTACATGCAGGTCAGAAACTCCTTGGTCCCAAGAAGATAAACATTAAAATAGCATAGAATTGTAAAGATTGTTTCTAACATAAATCAACAAGGAAAATAAATAAATAAAGTTGTGCACTTCAACGAGCTTATCCAAACCAAAAGTACTCAGGTATAAGAAGAGGTTATTCCATGTCTAAGATCAAAGTAGGAGAAGCAGAACTTAAACCTCCAGGAAAGAGAATATTGGCTTAAGTGATCAAGAAGTGTAAGTGATTCATTAAGTCTAATTGGGCTGTTGCTGCTCCCTGAGGGCTTGTCTGAACAGCAGGTCCAACTTGTCAGGAGCCACACTACTACATCTGTCTTGTAGGATCAGAATACAAATTACTCTCTATATGTTAAGATCATCAACACCACCTGGAGTTCTCAGTGGGTTTTCAGCACTCAGTGTATTATTTTGAGGGTGTTATACTCCCTCTGTACAAAAAAAGAATTCAGAAGAAGGTGATTATTTCCTGCTGACAACTAGAGAAGTTTCCGGAATCATTTAATTCAATAGACTTTCAATCAACTGTTTTCAGTCTGTTATTTTGCTGTGTATATCTATACATACATTGCTATGTTGAGTAAAATATGTATACACACACACCCCATGCACAAACACACACTGTGTTTTCATGTTGTTTAACAAGGACCAATATGTCCTGTTCTGCCCCAGAATTTCCACAGAATTTGCAAAAATTGACTGATAAAATTCACTGATAAAACCCAGTGGATTCACTACGATAAACCTTGAGCTTTTGTTGCTCCTAGATTCATTGCAGTACACTTACTTTTAGATTTCTTTAGATGAAACTGCTGGTCTCTGCTTGAGGAGAGGTCACCTTCACCGTAAAGATGAAGGCAAATCTGTGAGAAGCCTATTGGGATTACTTTTAGAAAACCATTGTATTAGTTCCAGCTCTGAACATTTACAGATCTCTTTCTGTCACAACAGATTTTTTCTATCAGCAGCAAGCCACAGTCAGCATAGGGAGTGTTTTCTTCTATTTATGACAGGGGACGTGGCATTTCCCAGCTTTTTTCTAGCCCCAGCAGTAACACAAGAGGTCAGATGCCACCCTTAGGGAAATGCATTTTAAATTAAACAAACATGAATTCCTGGCTGCTTGCTTGCCTTATTTTTTTAATAGTCTCTACGAAAGGAAAAGTCATATCTAGTCCCTCTGCTTTGCTTTGTTTATTAGTGTGCTCAGAGATCTCATTTGAAAAATAGACGTAAACATAATTCACAAAGAGGATTTTTAAAATATTTTCTTTCTTCGGCTCCTCTCTTTCCTTCTCACAGTGATTTGGCAATAGTTCCCTTGCTCTCTTTATTGGTTGCTGAGGTTCTCATCTATGTGGTCCAATTTCAAAAAAATAGAAGCATTTAGAGGCACTTCTGGTTTCAAATATTTCTGTAGAAAGTAGTGCACGTGAAATCCATGTCCTTTCTCCTAAATCCCTGAGGGTGTTTCCTTATGACAGAGTGAACTGAAATCCATAAGGAAACACCCTCATGCCAAAAGCTGAAGTTTGGCTCTATTTGTTTTCTTGTCCATAAAACCAGGGAAGCCCATTAAAAATTACTAAATCTGCTAATTATATCTAAGTGAAGAGCTCGAGTGGTTTTGCTGAAGAGAAACAGTAGATCACTCACTCTTGAAATTATTTTGGAAGAAAAATTTAATGTGGCCAAGGCAACTCAAATTAAGATTTAACCTGGAATGGTTTTGTAAGGAAAGAGGTATGGCTGGTGTTCTGCAGCGTGGACAAATTTGGTTACTTAGAACAAAACTGTAGCCCTTCAGTGTTGGTCGGTTTCCTCACAATCTTAAATAAATCAAATAGGTTGTAAATTATGACTGAGAATTACCAGCAAGAGGTTTGATTTGGGTAATAAGCAAGTGGATAGGAACTGGGCCAGATGTGAATAGTATAAATTCTATAGAGGGGGAAAAAATGAAAGATGACTTTCTTGCTGCTTTTTTTTTCTTTTTCTCTTAGATGGCCGGGAGGGTTTTTTATTATTTTCTTTGTTTGGGAAGGGTCAGACTGTTATTTTGGGTTAAGTGAATGGGACAAGTTATCCTTAGAGTTGTGGCCTGTATAATAAAATAGGTTAATTTATTCTTCAGTATGACAGAAAACATGATTTATTGCTTTCTGTCCAAACATTTTATGACATAAATCAGTAAGAAATGAGAGAATGAGATATAATGTCTAGAATCAGTGATGCTGAACATTAATACAAAGAGTAATCACATAAAACAATCATTAAAACATTCCATTTTCTTTACTAAATCAGTGGAGAGGAATCTGTCTGCTGTGCAGAGAAGCTCCTTTTTAGTTGCTTCTTTTCGTGTGGTCTGGAGGATTGTGTATTTTTTAATTTATTTGAGACCATTAGCAGGATAGTGAAGCCTGACATTTATTCAATGGCATCATTAGTTTTCTGCAAAACCTCGATATTGTTATCAATGTCCTCATATTTGCAAATGAACATATGCAAAATAAGCTTCTATAGAAGAGTAAAAAATATATCTTTTTCTATCTTGTTTTTGTTCTTTGAGTGCATCCTGTGGGATGTGTGAACATATGTATACAGTGAATACGAATAGATACAAAATAGCTGTACTTCTTTAGGCACTATATTGGTGGTTCATGATCTTCCTAGTATCAAATGAGCTTTTTTTCATTAATCCTATTCCCTGAGTTCTTGTCAGGGTTGTTTCTATACCTTTCTGTACTTCTACTTTTTATTGTGACAGATTTCAGTAATGTTTTTCAGTGGACAGTTTTTTTCTGTAGTTACTGCATTTTATCCCCTTCCCTGTTGATGGTACATCAACACATCCACTGTTGAAGATACACTGCTACAAAATATTTGTCTAGACTCAGAATGTAGCACCTAAATATAATGGGACAGTGTGAACTTATAATTTGTAGAAGAATGACAACTTTGGGTTTTATTCAAGTGTAGCCTCTATAATGGAAAGATTATTAATTGAGGAGCTAAAAGTCCAGGAGGCACTGGAGATAAAAAACAAGTGACTTTATAAATCTCTGTGGCTGTGACTGCTGTAATAATCCTCCAGAACTGAAATGAGGTATCTTCTCCATTTAAATGGGCTGGTTTAATGGAATGAGAATTGTTATGGTTAAGAGTGCCAAACTTAAGGAGGATTGGAGGGCACCCCTCCAGGGAAAGAATAATATTAATGATTAAAATAGATTGTGATAGACGACAGAAATTACTTTCTAAAAGATATAGGCCCTTGGGCTAAGAGTAAGTGTGGTATCATTCAGCTATCAGATTAATATCTGAAATATCTTTTTTTTTAAACTGTATTCTCTTTGGCAGGGAGTGGGTAAATGATTAATTAGATTTTTACCATCTCTAATGGCTATTGTCCTGTGATTTATACATTCAAAAAAGTAGAAGCATGTCCTAGTATGAGGGACACAGAGAAAATGTGTCAGTAAAGAGGAAAGCTTGAAACCAGAGGCCGTGAGTTATATCAGTTTTCTCTGATGGAGTTTTGAAGCCTGAATGATCATGTAGCCTGACCTCTGTAATATTGAAGGCCATAAAATTTCACTTTGTTATACAGCTCTAAGCCAAATTTATCTTACTAAAGAGATTAAAAAGTAGGAGTCATATTTTCAATGATATTTAGATCTTTAAAAGGTGGAGGTAAAAATATCAGTACAAATTAGCTGCTTCTCATTGATTTCATGAAAGGTTGACATCCAACAACTATACACTGTGTCTGAAAACCTGAGCAGATCTCTCTCTAAGGGTTTTGAATTACATTGAATGTCTGGCTATGCACACATGGCCATATATACAAATCACAGTGTTTTACCCTTTTCTAAACATAATTCATGGGACAAGATAGAAAGGCTCTTGGGAAGAGGCATGTTCATCCCCTTGACTGCACTGTCTAATAAGAAGCTAACATTTCTTCATTGTTCAGATGAGTATTTATTTTCCTAACTCAAACTTCTCTCAAATGACCCCTAAACCTAATATCTCTGTCTTAGAAAGAGTCCAGCATTTTAAGAACCAACCCTGAAAAGTGTCTTGATCTCATAATCTAATTTATTTCTTAAAAAAGCCTTATAAACGAGAGAAAGGTATCACAAGTGTGTATAAGAAAGCATTTTAAGTGCCATCTTTAAAGACATTTTAACAGGGATTAATACAAACTTTCTACTTAATGGCCATTAAAAATTCTTCATGTAGTGATTTGGAAATTATATAGCATAGAAAAAAAGTATATTATGTTTTGGAGAATATTAGCTTTCCAGATGTTCTAGATAGAAATTTTGAGGAAGTTCAGTAACAATCCCCAAATTAAGTTTTACCTTAGCTTTTCCCTTCTGCAAATTACATAATTGTTCTTCTTTTTACCACTGAGCAGAAGGTAAGTAGGAGTAAAATTACAAAACACATAGAAATATGTTATTATTTTTGCTGTGAAAAAAACCCACAAACCTGTTAGAGAAGCAGAAAGAGCAGCACTAGAAAGAAATACATTTCCTTCCACCCTCACTTGAAATTTCCCAGTATGCATTCCACTACTACCCACCACCTCATAAAAAATGTTAAGCCAGGTATATGTTTCATTAAGTACTTAGAAATTTCTTAGTAAACTTTCTTCACTTTGCAATAGAATGCAACAGAAATAGGGTACTTCAAACTGTCGGATACATTTGAGGGAAATTTGAATTTAAAAATAAGTCTAAGTAACTGTACCACACAAATTACACTTCTCTAATCTGTAAACCAGGATGGAAGAAGAGCAACAGGTATCATTCACTTCAACTTTAGCAGGGTTTTCAACACTCTCTCTCACAATACTTGTGCAAACAAATTAGGACATTATGGTCTGGATGAGCATACAAGAGGTTAAGAAAAGGGTTGGGTGATCAGACCTAGAGGGTCATGGTTAATGGGTTGTGTTCTATGTGTTCTACCTGTGTGTGGGTAACAAAAGGGCAACTGCAGGAGGCTGTACTGAGTTAACACCTCTATCAATGGCCTGTAGGATATAATGGAATGCACATTTATCAAGGGTACAGAGGACACCAAATTTGGTGGAAACCTGTTTTTACTCTTGAGAGAAGGGTCCCAACCAAAAGGGCTGGAACAGGCTAGAAGGAATGGTTAGATAGGAAACTTCTGAAATCTAGCAAGGAAAAGTGCCAAGTGCTGCCCTGGGACAGAGAAGGACCTGTGATGGCACAGGTTTTGGAAAGACAGTCTGGGAGCAGCCCTGAGGGAAAGTCCCTGGGGCCTGATGGGACCTGGGGCCTGAAAGTCCCTGAGACCCAGACAGCAAGGTACCCAAGAGCTTCCTGGGCTGTATGAACAGAAGCATGGGCAGCTAATACAGGCAGTGACCATTCCCCTCTGCCCAGCACTCATCAGACTACAGCTGAAATACTGTGTCCAGTTTTGGGACCTCCTGTGCAAGAAAGAATTTAGAACTGGAGCACTTTCAGCAGGGTGGAGGAGGCCAGAGCACTTGCCTTGTTAGGAGAAATGAGGGACTGTGACTTGTTCAACTTGAATACAAGGGAGCTTTGTGGACTCCTAACAATAGCCCCCCTGCAGTCTACTGAAAGATTTTCAGGCAGACTGTCGGGCCCTCCACAGCCACACATGCTGGGAGGATGATATTCAGTGGCATGAACTGAAACTAGCGATGTTCACGTTGGATATGTGGAAAAAATTCCTGACTCTGAGGACAGCCCAGCTCTGGGACAGGCTGCCCAGACAAGCTCTGCAGTCTCCAGCTGTGGAGGTTTTCAAAATCCAACAGGGTAAAGCCCTGAGCAGCCACATCTGACCTCAGAGTTGTCCCTATTGTGAGCAGGAGGTGGGCATAGAGACTTCTTGACATCCTGTCGTAACCTGAATTGGTTTTGACTCTGAGAAACATTAGGCAAGAATGATATCAGCTGTTCCCCAGCCATCCTTTAATTTGTAACTAGAAAAAGCAATGTCTTAAATTGGTCTTTCAGCACTTCAAACAAACAAAAATGCAAGAGGAGTCATTGGATCTCCAATTTCACGAGCTTTTTTAGCTATAAAGGCTGAGAATTGTAATGTGCAGCCTGTTGAAGCCTGCCGCCCTAATATCTGCCAGGTCAGAGGGTCAGTCTGAAGGCCAAGAAATTCATGTCTTGAGTAAAAATCTCCCTTGGCAGGCAGCATTCCTCCTAATTTTGTTTCTCACCCACTGCAGTGGATGTTCCCATCTCTTGATAATTCAGTCAATCAGTTCTTTATTAACTTTAATTGTAATCTCTTACATGACCACAAAACTTTTGTTAGCATTATTTCTGAAAATGTTTCACATACACAGGACTGCAAATACCAGTTTGACCTGGATTTCCTAGAGACCATTAATTGCCTGAGATATTTATTCACCATCTCATTAAATAAAATTAGTTTCAAATGCAACTAGGCTGCTTTAAATTGTATTACCTTTTACAAACAATGGATGTACACAATCTTTCTGATTCTGAAGATCTATATTAGGGTATGATTAACCACCTTCATCTGATAAATACCAGATGAACAATAATTTCTCATTCACTCAGAAGATGTTAAAAAAATCTGGAGTAAATATTGTTACCTACTTAATGTTAGTTAATATTAAATGGTATTTTAAATCATCTGGCATTACTTTTTTGGTCTACTTGGCCAACCCAACTCAAGTACTTTTCAGGTACTTATGCACAACTTAGTCCCTAGTACCTCTCACATCACTACTTTAATCTTATTTTCTTTTAGAGCAATATGCACATAAGCAATTATCTTTGCTTAAGACAATGACTTTGAGAGAACCAACTACAGCAAGCATAAAAAGTACATATTATTTTACAGTCCTTATGCTTTATTGCTAATTTAATTAGCTTCCATTTACCCACAAACACAGCTTGATGGATATATTCTCTTCTTTATTATGTCAATTAGCACCCTGCAACATGGCGCTTCCTAAAATTATCTCATCTATTGCAGATGACAATGCTCCTCAGTGGTCATATTCAGCAATATATAAGGCTCACTAGAGCTGGTCCTTGGCATCTCTTCCCAACTTCTGCTTCCCTGGGGCTGAGACTGTGATAACTAACAGGACCCTGAAAATTCTCCACTCTGTGAGTGGAGAAGAGAGAAACAGCTCCAAAGGCAATTCTACAGAAATCTTAGTTTTATCTATCAGTATTAGAAAAGCCAACATACTAAAATGCGTATTTTTCTTTTGTTTGCAGAGGCATTGCAAACAAGCATTGGGAAAAAAAGACCTGTTGGTTTTTGCTGAAAGCAGGAAAAGCATGGCCATCTTCGGTGCTAACTTTCAGAATCTCATGTTGAGAGGGACCTAGCACCACTAGTAAAATCCAGGAGGCACATATTCTAAAATAGTGGAAAAAAGTCCACTTTCACAGTAAACATCTAGTGCTGTTCCCGACAATTCCTATTTACTATTACAAGGAGAAATTACAACCTGTCCAGTGTATATCTAAACCCAAATATTCCTGTAGCTATAGCTATTCATTTACAACAAAATGTGCACAAAACCACAGCCTTTTATTTGTTTCCACTTCTGTTTTGACAGAGCAACTTCATGCTAATGTGGAGTGCATTATTCACGGTAGAATTCACGTAAACAAACATCATAAATATATTTGCTCTTAGTCATGACTACATGATTTCATCTCATGACTGGTGACAAACTGGAGGCATTTACACCTTCTTTTCTTAGTGCAAATACCAAAACTTGCAAATTGAGCCAAATACTGCCTTTTCAGCATGGCTCTCGGTTTTCCACCTAGTCACACAGAAGAGCTCCCTTTTGCCCGTACGTAGCTGCCTCTGACTGCAGCAGGATGTCTGCATTCAGAACTGGAATATAAATTCCAAAGGCAGCAGAGATACCAACCTCTTGCATGACACCTTGTCTGGGACAGCTCAGATTAAATATTTCTAAAACCAACAAAATAAATCCCCTGGGACTCCTAAACTTGAAATTCTCTGAGCCTCTGGATTGTAGCAGAATTGACTCAACTTTCTTTGCAGACAGTTTTCCCATCACAGAATCCTTTCTGCACAGAATTCAATCTCTGAATGGAGCATACCCATATGAATTAGTTGAAAGCATTTTACATAAAATATAAAAAATAATACAGGCTTATATGATGTAGTACAAAAAGTTGGGGTTTTTTTGAAACAGGAATCATTAGAAATAAGCTAATGATATCTGACAGACACTTAAATAAGAATGTTCAACAGAAGATATATGGTGAATTTTCTGGAAATTCTTTTCTGTAATATTAGATGTGAACAGAATGCATGCAGAAAACTTCCTTACCGTAGATGAAACAAAGACACCATGCAATCTGAACTGAGAATTAGTGTTCTCAGGAAATCAATGGCTTCCTGATTAATTAGCATACAGCTGCTAATCACCCCCTAAATTGTTGTTACAACCAGACATAACTCTGCCAATACACTTCACTAGAAATAACTTAATTGCCTGCTCCCTTTAAATTCCCTGTAAAAAGAAGGTGATCAAAAACAGAGATAAAAAAAGGACTAAAACAAAAAATCTCTCAGTTTTCTAACTGATTTGGAGGCTGAGTTTATTCTCGGGCCTAGGGAAATAGCAGCTGAACAAATGCAAGAATTCAGTTCTACAGTACTTAGACTTTTGCCAGATACAGTAAAAGCCTATTTCTACTTCTGTCATGACAGGTCTTTAAATCCTAATTTAAAAAAAAATGAAATTCTGATACATAGAAATACTTATAAATATACATAAAGAGAGATAAAATCCTAATGTTTAATATTACCACCTTCCCTTCCTCTGCTCCCTGATTGCCCTAAGGAAAACATGTGAATCCACTACTACATTTAAATCCTAACTATCACTCGGGAACTTCAGAAAGCAGATGAGTGTTTTCCACTGGAATTACTATTAGGGATATTGCCAAAGCAAAACAAATGTAAAAAAATGTTTGGGAGCACATGATGTTATATTGCATCAGACTTCTTTATCACGCTTTGCCGACTAATAAAGTATAATTTTATTTTATGCAGGAATTTTCAGCTGAGAAGCAGGAAAATGACAAGGGAGGAATTGAACTTAATTGAACTTTACCTTTTTTTTCCACACAAAGTTTTTAAAAGAGTGTTAATGAGGCAGAGAAATATAGAGAGGCTGCCCCAGCTGAGAAGCACTATAGAGAAAAAAACTATTACATCAGATGTGGTGTGAAGTTTGTTAAGGGTCAGAGAGAAGGCTCGTAAGTCAAGCCAGAAATAACATTAGAAAGTATAAGATGGGGTTCCCCTTGACTATACACTAGTTTTATGCATTTCCCCTTTGTGACAATTAGTGCCATCCAAACTGAACATTAAAAACTCATTGGTGCTTCAGGGCCTTCTTCTGGCTTTACTGTTTTTGGCACTGTGTCCATCAGTAACTAGGCCTGGGGAAACCCATCCAGAAAACACAAGAATAAACAAATCCCTTCATCCAAAATGCAAATTAACCCATTTTAAAGTAATTTCAATACCAGGCAAATATCTTATAATACTAAAAGTATTTTACCTCATTTCCTGACAGTTGATTGTGGTTTTTTTAACTACAGCGCTAATTTGGGTAAAACAGGGTATGAATGTTAAGTGCAATAGCTGTCCTTGAGGAAAACTAGATAGCTACATGTCATAAAAAGCATAAAAAGTGCATAAAAACATACAGTGAATAAAAAGCCTTCCTTCTGTTTAGTTCAGTCCATTCACTAGTCATTTTATCAGTGTTTTGTCTGAGCCAAAACCAGAAAATTGTTTTAGCCTAATAAAGTTAAGATGATTTTCATCTAGATTCCTGAAAGCTAGTCTTAAAAAATGAAGCTAATCTGTGTTATGTACTCAAGTACCTTCTGTGTCAAGTCTGTGTATAGCAACATCCTAAATCATAGAATCACTGAGGTTGGGAAAGACCTCTAAGGTTATCTAGTCCAACCATTAACCTGGCACTGCCAAGTTCACCACTAAACCATGTCCCTGAGTACCATATACACACATATTTTAAATACTTCCAGAGATGGTGACTCAACCACTTCACATTTTGATACATTTCTTCCTAAAATAGTTCAAATTAACTTTGAATTAAAAGTTCTAGTCCAATTATTTTACTTGATTACCCAAAATGACTGATGTCATAATTTTTTCCCAAAAAAACCC
This sequence comes from Corvus hawaiiensis, assembly GCF_020740725.1. Taxonomy (NCBI): domain Eukaryota; kingdom Metazoa; phylum Chordata; class Aves; order Passeriformes; family Corvidae; genus Corvus; species Corvus hawaiiensis. The sequence continues at coordinate 8,222,385 of NC_063242.1, read as the reverse complement.
ACCTTGGAACATTCACTTCATATCTGAAGCAGCAACCAAATGAACCATTCAGTAGGAATGCTATATATAAGGGTAATGCTAGAAAGAAGAAGAAATCTTGTCATAACACATGGGAACTGGGTAGTTTGTTTCTGTACGGCTTTTGACATGCTTCATAACAGTGGAGATTTATTATATTTCTTTTACATAGGACCCACAGCAATGTTAAGTGAATAACAGAAAACTAAACAAGAAAACAAGGTGTAGAGCAACCATGAAAATTCCCCTAACAGTAATTAAATTTTCCCTTCTGAAGTGGAAATGTTGTAATCTGGTATCTGCCCCAAACTAATGTTGGAGTAATAAAGAGCAGGTTATCCACCAACAAATTAAATAAAGAAAAATAGAATTTTGGGGGTTTTTGGTTGTCTGTTTCTCAAATTTTTGCCTCATGATTGTTCCCAGTACAGAAGCAATTTTGGGTTAAGCAGAGTAAACAAAAAGAAAACATGAGTTTGATGGCAACTTCATAGAATCATAGAATCACAGAATGGTTTGGGTTGGAAGAGATTATCTAGTAAAGATAATCTTGTTCGAACTCCCCTCTCATGGACAGGGACACCTTTCACTAATTTGCTCAGAGCTCCAGCCAATCTGGCCTTGAACACCTCCAGGAACTTGCTTATCTTTCAGGGTCCAAATCATGGAATGGTATCTAGATAACAGGTTTCTCCTGTTTTCATCTGTTTCTCTGAGTTGCCAGTTACACTGCTGTATCATCTCCATTGTTACTGGAGTGCTTAATTCACAGTAACTCCTACTGTGCCAGTATACCTGGAGTTTCTGAAATCCTGGGTCTAGATATTATCCCGTCCCATGTTCTGACCCCATGAGTCTTCCTTCCCTCTCCTTATAAGTAGTAGCAGCAAGCCTGTGACCTGGCACCTGGCATGGTAGGTACCTGATCTAGACACCCCAAATGGCGAACTGCGCATACCAGACAACATAAATAAAGCATGGAGGATCCACACTCTGCTTTATTGTTTTAGTGTCTGCAAGTACCTTCTTGGGAGTAACTCCTCTCCTAATTTTGTCTGATGCATATGTTGGGCAAAGTGACAATACTTCTTAAATATTTATCATATCGAATTTATCATATAGATATCCGCTTTTGTCCTTTTGTAGTATATAGCTGTCCTAAGGGTCCCTTCTGTTCAAGTCTGTGTAAGAAGGTGTTGTAGCTGTCTGTAGGTTTGAATAAAAAAAAATTTGGAATTTACAATACTGACAACCTGTCTTTCATTCTCCCTGCAGTTTACTTCTGGCCTTTTCAACAGATGCTCTTGTCTTCAGTAAGGATTATAAAAATCTGTGGTAAAACCTATGTGTCCCACTTCTAATACATAATCAAGAAACAGCACTGGAACTACAATCCAGGATGCAATGCAGTGAGAAATCAAATGTAAAATATTATGTCAGTAACACATCTTTCCTAATGCACTTTTTTTCTGCCAAAGTTTATCACTGTTCCTAATAGGAAATCACATAAAACTGCGATTTTGGTGTTTGCAAATTATATAAAAGCCTTATTAGTTTTAAGATAAATAAAATGTCTAAAAAGGAAGTTGGTCATAATGTGTTTGAATAGAGGTATTTTAGTATTTCTTCTAGTAGTAGAAAAATCCCAGATCAACCACAATATTTCAATGCCTTACCTAAAACTACTGCTGGAAGCTAAAGGCTTGTGCCTTCTACCTAATTTATTGCTGGATGTGGTAGAAATAATAGAAATATGTAATAAACAAGCAAGGTTAAAGCTAGGCTGACATTTCACTGATTCCCTGTACTTTCTGGAAGATTAATGTTTTTGTCTAAACATTTGCCCTCTTTTGATATCATGACATGACAAGCATTTGTTGAAAACAAATACTTAAAGACAAAGTGCCAAAGCTAAGAGGCCACAAATACAGCTCCTATTTTTACACATAAGTGTAGAAAGCATTTCATTCTTCCTAGGGGAAGGATGCTTGTTGTAAAATAAATTTTACTATGTGTTCCTATTTAAAATATGTTTCTCTAAATGCCTACAATTCATTTGTGGGCAAAGTAATAGTGATAAACTTATGGCTCCATGCAAAGCAGTGAAAAAGTCATGAAGAAAGACTGCAGCTTTTAAAGAATCACTTCATGCTCTTATTTTATATTATAAAAAGTAATGTTTAAACATACTCAGTGTTGCCAGGCACTATTTTGTCATAAAATAATTTCAAATTTGCAGATAGAAATAATGAGTTCAAATGAAATTGGCAGGACATAAAAATTGCTTTCCAGTGTGCTCTGGTAACTAAGAGCAAAGTCTGGGCCAAAGATTTTTATCTCATGTAGATTATAGGTTGAGGAGTAATTGCTATTTAAAAGACCCTGTAGTCTGCTTATTTTATTATTATTCATTATCTCAGAGAAGCATAGGACTCTCAGCACTGAGGACGTATGTTTATATCATAAATAAAATTCTGCTAATGAGAAGTTTATAAGACTAATGTGATCCAAATAAATTCCTTATTTAATTAATGTAGCTATTAATTTAGCTACATGTTTCTTTTGTTGTTTTATCATCTCTCTGCCATGAATATGTGTTTATAGAATCATAGAATGGTTTGGGTTGGAGGGGACCATAAAGTTTGTCTCATTCCAAACCCCCTGCCATGGGCAGGGACACCTTATACTAGATCAGGCTGCTCTAAGTTCCATGCAACCTGGCCTAAATTCCTTCCAGGGATTGGGCATACACAACTTCCTAGGCAACCTCTCCTAGTGCCTTACCACCTTCACAGGAATGAAGCTCTTCCGGCTATCTAATCTAAACCTATTCTCTTTCAGTTTAGGGGCATTACCCCTTGTCCTGTCACTACATGCCCTTGTAAACTGAAGTCCCTCTCCAGCTCTCTTTTAGGCCCCTTTAGGAACTTTATGGAGGCCAAGAATTCAAAAGGGGAAATATGAGAGGAGGACACACAGTTTAAAGTTCCTCTGGAGGTCATAGGCCACTGTGTCATAAAATCACTTTCAGAAATCTTCAGGTGTTGTCTGGCAACTTGTCATCTTTCTGGTCCATTATTCCCATGAAAAGACAAGTATTTAAAGGCAAGACTCTGCAAACATTTCCAAAAAACAGTTGTGGGAGTGGTTTTTTAAATTTTAATGTTTGCTGGTGACGCCATGATGATTTTTTGCCTTTTCTTTATACCCCTGTTATACCTTTTTACAACTTCTGTGTTCTTAGTGCTTTTTGTCTACATTCTTGGACTTGTTTGTTCAGCTAGGAGACCAAACATTTTAGAAGCTTCATAGCTAGGGATCAGTGTGCCCCAGGCACCAAGGTCCCCTCCAGAACACATTCTGTAAACTGAGATAGAACCATCCAGGTGAAGGTTCCTTGGGGAGGGGGGCTCACTTGAGCCTCTCATTGGAGAATCTTTGATAGATATGCTAATTAGTAAGACCTATAATGTTATAGCAGATCTTTTTTGAGGTGGGCACTGTGGTGTGCATTGGGGTGCATTCAACCTGGCCGTGGTGCACCTAAGGATCCTTAAAATAAATACCAAGGTAAAATCCCTTTTTCCTTTCTAACCATGTTTGACTCTTGATTTTAAGACTAGGAAAATGCATCACTGGTCTTCCGTGGTTTTCTAGTTCTACATATCTTTTATTCATAAATAAGGAACTCTACCAAATCATGCTAGTTTTGCTGAAAATACATCCTAAATCTATTTCTTTCTAGTTGCTTGGTACAGCTAATGTTGATTTAATTGAAGAAAAGGAAATATTTAAGAATTATATTTTTGATACTTGATTTGATACCCTGATGTATACTCCTCTCCTTAAAAATGGATGAAGCTACAAACTCTTTCAAGAGTGAGGAGACCATTTTTCAGAAGTTCATATTTGCATCTTAGGAAGAACACAATCCCTGTCCTGAAAGAGGGAGCAGCCAAATGAATATCTACTTCTGGAAGAAAGGCAATTTGCTTTAGTGAAGCAATGACAATCATATTGAAAATGTTGCAAAGAATATGGGCATTGGAAAGCCTGAGAGACAGTGAAATACCCAGTAAATTTTACCAGAGGTAATCTGTCAGAATGAATGCCCACATTTGGGCATCCTGCACCAAATGCCTTGTTTTTTTCGAAAATCACACATGAAAAAGAAGTAGAGCACTGGTGAAAAACATTGAAAGAGGCAGAAGTGATGTTCACAAATCCTCATCCTTGGTATTTGCAGAGTAAGTTCCAAACATTCTTGATGAAAGTTATCCAGAAACAGTCAAAATTTTAATTTATAATTAAAAAAGACCCTCAAAATGGAAAACACTGAATTGATTTCGTGATCCATTTTATTCTCTTATGAGGACTTTGGGATTTGCTGTGTCTTCTTGAAACTGTTCTATATTAGGAATTCTGTCTCTGCTGAGGATACAGGGAGTGTTTCTCCAGGTTTCAGCACGTCAGACCAGCTGTACATGTGAGGCAGGACTATACAGAGCAAAATTCTGATTAGAGAGTTCCTCTCTTAAGTGGCAGCATGACCCATCCATCCCTAGCTCCTAATAATCAGCAAAATTTTCCTTTTCCCTCTAATCAAGCAACATTGACAAAATTTCTTCAGCATGGTGCTTAATTTACAATCTCCTGAAAATAAAATAATAAGCCCTAGATCTTTGAAAACCCTCTAAAATTATTATATTCATTCTCCCTATGATATATGAAACCCAGGATAAGATATGAAGGCTCAGCACAATAGTATACTGCAGAAAGTAAAAAACTGCTCTGCTGACTGCTTGGTTCTGCAAGTTTAAATCATACTCCAGGGTCTTATGCATCAGATTGGGGGGAAAATACAAAGTGTATATTTATTGTTTTTCTCCTCTACAAACCATTATTGTCCTTCCTCTTTTCCCACTAAATTCAGAAGTCCAAACTTCTTCCCTCAAGGCAAAATTAAGGCCTTGGTTGAGCTAAAAATAACTTCTTCTAATTTAGCATTTTACCTCAGAGAAAGTGCATTAAGGAAGAAACCTCTGAGTGGCTTTCGAAATGAGATAGACTGAATTGACAAGTACTCTTCTGGGGTATCTCTCCCTTTCACTAAAAAAATAAAATAATTTTGCCAACTTTTTCCCTCAGCTGTTACCAAAATTACTGTAAAGTAAGTGTTCAGATAATTTATGGCAATTCTGCACAAAAGTCCTATTAAGCAATAATAGGATTTGTTTCTCCACTGCCAGATTCTGTTTTGAAAATACACTCCTGTGTTCTCTGAATTCTCAGAACAAATTCTGATTGATTTTTTTCTCATCTTTCTCCTTTGAAAATAAACTTTTGGTCTTCACCATTTTAAAGCATTTTGATAGGTGATTAAACTTCAGCCACTCATCTTGTTTTTCAGATCTATAGAATTTTTCCCACCAGGGGATTAAATTACATGTCTAACTGCAAACAGAAACTGACCTTTTGCAGGTCTTGCTCGTAAAAGAAACTTTCAATTCAGGTTACTGCAAGAGGTTTATCTATTTACTTGTATTTTTATAAATATTAGTACTAGAATAAAATGATCTATAGAAATTTTGGGTTTATATGTTCCATATATCAAAGAAGACAGTGGGTCTTTGAAAGAGAAAACTCCTAGAGTTAAAAGTTTTTCTGTAAGATAAACAAGATAGTGTCTACCCCATCTTAAACAGACAGGATTTTTGTTTGGTGATTTTGCATTCTTATTAGAGAACACTTTATGGTATGAACACCAAACCAATTGCCTTTCTTAATGCTGAAAATTTCATGCTTTAGCTTTCAAGAAGCTTAGGCAGCTATTTTCAGAAGGAAGGAAATGAAGAACAGAATTAATATTGTATTTCAGCTAGAAATAACTTTAAAAAAACAGGAGGAAGGTGAAAGAAAGTAATAAATGTTATTTGAAAAGATAAATGTGCATTCTGCCTCCAGCAGGCTTGTCAGCCAAAACAACTTTAGTCCAAGAGCTAAAACTTACTCTGCAAATGTAGTAGCAGGGGTACAAACACAACACTAATGGAACCTCCCTACCTGAAAGGTGTGATTTATTTGATAGATTTTCAAATTATATATTAAACACATAATAACTTCACATGTAAATAAAGTCCGTACTCCTTATAATAAATTTCTACACCTTAATCAGAGTTCCTTCAGGTGCTCCCTTCACGCTCTGGCTGTATGAAATACTGATGCTCTTTGCATCCGTGGAGGTCATTGCTACAGCAAGTGGATGATGAGGAGAGTCCTGTGGGATTCTTCATTCCAAGACACATTGTTCAGATTTCTCTGTACCCCACTGGTGAGTATTTTGCGTCAGAGTAGGACATAACCTCTCCCCTCTTTAACTCTCTTTATTCTGATCTTTGACCTTCTGTTCACTATCCAGTGGCTTGTTAACCAGTGATGATTTTGATGAAAATGTCCCTTTGGACGTACATATTCTGTGGATCAAAGGTCTCATCCTTTACTCAGAGCTTTTTCTTTTTTTCCTTTTCATCAGAGAGCTTATTTTTCTCTGGCCAGTGGTTTTGCAGGGGGTATTTCTTATGAAATAATCCTGAACTGGCAGCTGGGTACTTATATCAGAAATTATAGCAGACACCTCTCATCTCTGCACAGGGAGGAACTAAAGAAATTTTGTGTCCCTCTTTGTCTGCCATATCTTCCTTTCTTTTATTAGTTTTAACATTTCTAAAGTCTTATTTCAGGCATATTACTTTGTGACTGAGGTGAAAAGAGTCCTTACGAAAATTAGAGCACAAAAACATATCTGTAAATGTAAACACAGACATTGTGAACATGGGAAAGTAAGAAATCATCTGATCAAATAATACCACATTTCTAAACTACTAAATAAAAGATGACATAGCAGGTGAAGAAGGAAAATTAAGTCACGAAGAAATGAGATCCATTGAATGTATCCTAAATATTTCTAGGTTTGGACAAGGAGAGTTAAGGGTTGTTTTTTACTTCTTCTAAATGAAAAGTCAACTTTTTTGGTCTCAGAAAAACACAGAAGTTGGTAATTAGAAACCAATACTAGAAAATTTTGAAGTTTAAAGGAAAGCACTCGGTCTTTCTCATTGGGTTTTATTAACAACATTCTGAGTGAAATTCGTGTAACAAGTTACAAATGATGCATGAAATTAAAAATTTCTGTTTACCCTATAGAGCTTTCATCCATGGCTGGCAATGCTGTGCTGGAATATATGCAGTAGCAGGTTGCCAGTCTTAGCCAAAATATGTGGTTTCTTAGCCCAAAAAGAACAATTAAAATGTTGCGAGGTTTGGGATTTTTTTCACAAAAACTTTTGGTTTTACTTTGTACAGGAACAAGTATCTCAAATTCATTCCAAAAGGTAAGCATGACTCTCTGTGACCTCATGAAACAGGTTCACCTCAGACACCTGCATGCAGAGCACAGACTGGAGGGCACTGGACAGGAGCAGACATCAGGCTGATGCTCACATCAGAAAAAACCCCACAAACCAAAACCTAATATTTGTGACATACCGTCTCACTAGACCTCACGTTAATCATATCCGTAAATCCAGGGCTTACTAGGTCAACACTCAACAAAATGGTTCTGTGCCTTCTTCCCAGATGATTTATAGAGACCTTCTGACAGGAAAAATACCCATAGGTCTTAAAGCAGTTCTTTCAGGGTAACCATACTTTCTAAGAGACACAAGATGTCAACTCACTATCCCAAATTCAACTGTGCTAAACTTAAATTATTCCTCTCTGTCTTATACATGCTTTCAGGCTGTTGGCATCCTGTTATTTGTGCACATTACAGGTCTTTCCATGGCCCCATGTCCATGTAGGAGACTTTATACTTACTTGTTTTTTCTTCTTCTCATTGTTTCTTCTTTCCTTAATCTCCCTCCAGATATTTCTCATGAACAAATTGAGAAATCTAAATGAAATATTTTCAATCCAGAAAATTTAAAACCCAAATTTTTTTAACTTTTTCTTTAAGGCTCTTAGGTTGCAGCCTCTTTCCAAATTGCTTTTTTGTTTGGAAACACTTTTAGCCATAGCTGAATGTTTTCTTACAATAGAAGATAGCTTTCTGTTAAATCACTGTTAGAACAGGATAAAACAATGAGATCACAAGGCATTATCTAAGTTATGAGGTCTTCAGAGGGCCAAATGGTGCATAAAAAACTTAAATTTTCCCCACCATTACTCTTAACTATTGCTGCTTCTTTCTAGGGCTTTCTTAGGCCTGAATTTGAGAAACACATAAAGGTTTAGGCAATGGTTTCAGGTTTCAGTGCTGAATCTGAAGCTGTTTCCATAACAAACTGCAGTAGCCTCTCACCTCTTACTTGTTTTGGAGTAGCAATAAATAAGCCAATGGATGTAAATCCACTTTGAATAAACAGTTTTTTGTTGTTCAGTGCTGAATAGTGAGAACCGTGTGATGAAAAGAACCTGCTCATTTGCCTCTCAAACACAAAACTTCTTTTTATTTTGTCAATTACTACTGTGAAATTTAGGCATAGTGCTTTGCCTTCATCCTTGCTAAAATGATATTTAAGCATTTTCTTCAGTTCACTATAACTTTCATTAAGATTTTTCATTTTATATTAACAATGGTTTTGATAAATTTGTAAAAAGAATAGTTATTTGTTTTCCAACCCCAATGGACAATACCACAAAGTAACAAGAAGTGCAAGAAGCATTTTCTCTGTGTATAAACTGTTTTCAAGCACAAAATCTTGTTTCTTCTTTCCATGTTCCTTCAGCACAAGACATATTCTTTCTCTTTTTTTGTTTTGTCTCCTATAAGTTTTAGTGCTGTAAACAAAATTTCCTTCTGTCAATTGACTTTAACATGGTTTAAGTACATTATTAAATTAATATTAAACCTACTTAGTGGAATCTTCTTCCAAATCAGAGATTAAACAAAATGATCACCACCAGTGAGTAACTGAAAATATATTTGAACTTCAGTTGGTGAGATTTTCATATTACAAAATTGATACTTTTAGTATCATATTTAATATAAAAAATCAATAACAACAAAAGTGAAGTGACATTTTTACTTGAATTAAATTGAACACAACTGATGACCACAACTGCAGAAGAGGGTAGCCAAATTGTTAAGGGGAAACCCTTGATGGATTCCTTTTTTACCAAACTGAGTGATAGCTAAAGTGCCTTGCTGTTCTGAGTGTTTCTTTACTTTCTTGTCCAAAAGATAGAGCTATTTTTAAAATTAATTTCCTTTTTGTGAGAGATGTAGTGCCATGTAGACTTCTAGTATTTATTTCTCCTTTGCAGTACTTGTTATGAAAAAAAGGAAGGAAATAACAAAATGCATACACTTACTCCTGTAGAAAGCAATAACATTTCTGGCTGTATTAAATCTTCATAGCTCTGCAAGTTCTCAAGTTCCTGAAATAAACTCCAGTGCAATTATGCAAACTCATAAATACTTAGGTATATTCAGACATTACATAGCTACGTGTTCAGCTTTGGGCAGTTTGCATCTGTTGCTTATATGTCAAGGAAACTTGTAAACCTTTTTAATAATAACAGCAGAGCTATATGGGATGTGACTTCGTAATCAGCATCAATTGTCAGCTCTCACCTGAAAAATAAAGTGTTGCATCCAGACAATTCACAGAACTTTTCAAGGCTATTTTCAAGGCAAGAATGATAGACAAGTGATCAGTTCATCTTAAATATTTCTGTGATAGCCGTTCCTGCTGTGTCTTACTTCATTTAGGAACTCAAGACATCTTCAGTCATTCCCCTCTACTGCAGATAAAAACCACATTCTTTAAATTATTTGATAAACTCATCAAACTCTACTTTAAAAAAAATTTTAGGTATCTTATGCATGTTACTTTTTTTGGCTACTACTTAAATTTCATTCTTTTGATTGCCAAAAGATCTCTTCTGCTTTTTCTTGCTTGAATATATTTCTGTACAGTTTAACAGCCACTTACAGCTATGCTAGAACTATCATTTGGTTTGAACAGCTCTTGTACCACAAGTAATGTGTTTGAAGAGAGCAATCATGAGCCCCTTATGCTTTCATTTTGCTAGATAAGCCAGTTTTTGGTGTCCTCTTTTAGAAAAAATACGTTCTTCCCCGTATTATTTAAATAGAGGGTTTTTTGTAATTTTTCCATCTTGACTATGAGTAAACAGAACTGTATTTAGCATTGTAGAAGACAAATCTATAGTGCGTGAATTGATGAATTGTAGTGCACTGACAAAATGTCATCCAGTGCATGACAATTCATCTCCACACAGGCAGATGTATCTTCCTTGATGTTTCAAAAAACTAACTCACCTTTTAGTAGCTAGCTCTAATTACAGATGACTTGCAATCCTATCAAGCCTTCATCATTCAGTGGTTAATTATTAGCCAAAACATGTGGTCATACTTTTATATTAATTAAAGTTCTGTCATTCCAGACACTGAGCCATACATGTATGTGAAAGGTCATCCCTCGAACATGATATTTTGATCTTCATCTATACTGAAAATGTCTCCCATCTTTTTTCTTAATCAAGAAAACCCCAGCATCAGCCTTCTTCTCCCTTTGTGTTTATGTCATTTTTTTTTTTTTTCCTTTTGATCAAGGTCAAGTAAATACTAAATAAGATCTCTGACCTGTGAGAATTTAACTAGTAATCACTTTTCCATTTTTTGACATAAGTCAATTCTTCTCCTTCAGCTTTTTTTTCCCCCCACTTTATCATTCTTATAAAAATTCTGTCTTCTTCATTTGAGCCTAAATTTTTCAACATGGTACTGCATTACATGCTTCACTTACACCAAGATAGATGAGATATACATAATTTCCCTTCACTATAAAACTCAGTTATCTCAGAAAGGTACCAAAGTACTCTGTTGAAATAGTCTTCATAAATGTAGTTGGGAATTAAAGCATGTGCAACATATCTACATTTAGCAATCTATTCCCAGTTTCTCCAGTACTGCAAAGAGAGCCTTTCTCTACTGAGCCTTACTGCCCCAGAGGCTTAAATTAACTGTCCATACAGAGTTAGATGTGACTGCTTGCAACAGAAAGGCACATTTTTCCTCAAGCCCTATGTTTCTTTCTCAAGCCTATTTTGCTGTAAGGAACCCTGGAGAAGACAAGTTAAATGTAAGAAGAACTCTAAAGTTTTAGTGACAGCCTTTTTCATGATAACCTACTGGTGAGAACAGTCACCCACAGAAAATAAGACTATGTTCAGCCTAAGAAAGTAGCATCTCAAAAATAAAGAAAAAATCATTAATCTCCTTGCGTTAAGCTCTGCTTCTTCTGAAGCTAAAACCCTGGGAAACCAGAAATCAGTGAATAGTAGGTGATACTGAACAAAACAATGGCAGCCTAGATTTAACCTCTTTAGGGCTGAAAGTGTAATAAAAAAATTCTGGTCCCTGCTCATGCAGCTTCTGTCTTAGCCAGATATCACTGTAGGTAATACATGCTTCAGATGACTAGCTCAGGAAGACCACTTTCATTCCTGTGCCTTGACTGCTTCCAAGATTAGGTAAGAGATGGGTGCCCTCATGTCTCCCCACATCCTATTGCCCATGGATGCCAGAAATTTGTCAGTGTAACTTTAAGTGATAAAGCAGCAGCTTCTCCATCTCAGGTTGAATATTCCCCAGCTCAGGACAGAATGTTCTAGGAAGCATGAGGCTATTGATTATAAGATAATTTTTCCAGAGATTTAACTCTATTAATTACCTATTAGCCATACTTAGAATGCCTCATGGGGCTTTTTTAGATGAACACTGCTGTTAGTTTGGTTTTTTCGTTGTTTCAGTTTTTTTGGGTTTTTTTAATCTTTATGGTCTCAAAAGGTGGATGTTTGTTTAACTCCAGAGATGCTCCAGATATGCCCTGGAGATACTTGGGGCCATTCACAGTCAATGGAAAGAGACATCTAAACTGTGTAGTACTGCTTTCCTTCTTGTGCATTCCTCTTTCCAGTGACTTCCGTCACTGGCATTTGGAAGCAACAGGAACTGGAGACTGTGTTACTCCCATCACCATACCAGGTCACAAGAAGTGCCTACAAAGGTATATTTACAGAGCAACTCTCACTTTGTCTGTGTTCTAAAGATATATATATTAATGAGCTTCCATTTAGTACATTTGTAACTTTCAAGGCAAAGTAAATGTTAATAAAATTGACAGATTTATTAAAATGTCCAATTTCATTATTTTTCAAAATTTTCTGCTGAAGTTTGGGGGTTTTTTCCCAGTTATATTGTTTATGAGTTTCAATATTGGTGTATGTTGACGTTTTTAATTTCATTGCAATAAGCTTTAAAAAAGAAAGTCTGAGAAGGCAACTCAAATCAAAAAGAAATCACAGACAGAGAAAGCAAATGTTTTTCCAACCCTGTTACTGGTATAGCATGTATAGATATTAAAAGAATCAATATCTAGGCTACATTTGCCTAACTGTATTGGGTGGTAAGGTTTTGATAGCAGCAGAGGCTGTGAGCAGAGATCAGGGACTGTAGCATGCACAGCTGGCTCCAGCCAATTCCAGCTGGATCCAATGGACCACCACTGGTCAAAGCGAAGGCCATCAGCCAAGCTGGTGTTGCATGTGGGGAAATAGGTTGATGAAAACATAAGAAAATGCTGCACAACAGATGTGAGAGAAAATATTAGAGAAACAGCCCTCCAGATAGATGCCCAGGCCAGAGAAGGAGGGGAGGAAATGCTTTAAAAATTCCTCTGGACTTACTTAAGGCCTATCTAAATTGTTGGATATTTCAGTTACTTGGTCCTCATTTCATGTCCACTAACATTGTATTGGCATCCAGAGGATTTTGGAGTATAAAAATCACAACAACAATGGCCCATGAATCCAGAGTCCAAGATACAAAAGGGTGTCTTAGTTAAACTGATTTTAAAAGCAGTTCATGGTACCTGTCCCTTGCAAATCTTTCCAGCTGGACCAAAATTAGATAATTAATTGAAATGTATTGCAATGTCTGTGTGCAAACTACAATTCAAGGTCATCTCTTCCTTCAGTAGATTGATCTGCTTGCATTGCATTTGTGTAGCTAAAATGTAAATATGAATATGCATATATTTACATGCAACTTGTTAAATTAACGAGTTGAATTTTTTTCTAAAGTGACAAAATTGCATATATATATATATGTATACACATGAAAATCACTGTTGTACTCCAGTGTAAAAGGAAATAGTAAATCCCCAGTGTTCGAGCATGTTTTATATACCAGCTTGATTTCTGTACTCCCATCACATACTATCAGCTATTAGATTAAAAACAAGAAAAACTGTGGGAATGCAATAAAGGATAGGAAGTGCCTTTAATTTTGAACTCATTTGCAATATGTTTTACATTACTCTGGAATTTTTAATACAGTCTTTCATTAAAATACCCATAACATCCCATCATTCTTTCACAAGCTGAAATGCGTAAGTATACTATGATAGTGTAATAAAAACTACTAAAATTTTTAAATGATTTATGTAATTTAAATTTTCCAGTGAGAGGTGAAGGCAGATTAAAATGTTAGTGCCATTAAAATGAAACTGCTTTGGTTGGTACGATAGGGAAGCAATACTGAAAAAAATGGAGATTACAATCAGAAACTCAAAATGTGTTTTTCCATATAAAGCCATTAAGTACAGATAATCAAGAAATAGTTTGATCATGATGCCCACTACATTTTTCAGTTTCTAGGTTCATTCATCTGAACCCAGACCCTTTTTAATATAGACATAACCAATAATTCCTCCTTGTTGCATTTTTATGCTAGCTCATTCTTGGTAATGATAGTGATGCCTTTTCCTGGTCTTAAAATCAAGAACCAGACACAGTTAGAAGGGAAAAAGGGATTTTACCTTGGTATTTATTTTAAGGATCCTTAGGTGCACCACGGCCAGGTTGAATGCACCCCAATACACACTGCAGTGCACACCCACAATAGATCAGGTATATCATTATAGGTCTTACTAATTAGCATATCTATCAAAGATTCCCCAGTGAGAGGCTTGAATGAGCCCCCCTCCCCAAGGAACCTTCCCCTGGATGGTTCTATCTTAGTTTACGGAATGTGTTCTGGAGAGGACCTTGGTGCCTGGGGCACACTGATCCCTAACTACAAAGCTTCTAAAATGTTTAGTCTCTTAGCTTGACAAATAAGTCTAAGAACGTAGGCTAAAAAACAGAATACAAAAGCTATAAAAAGGTATAAAAAGGGGTGGGTATAAAAGAAAAGGCAAAAAATCACCACGGCATCACTAGGTGATTGTTTTTTATTGCCTGTCCATTTCTGAAAGTTACTCTTCCACAGGTTCTTCACCAGGGCTTACTTTTCTTGCATTTCCAACTGCACATCAGTCATACCCATCTATTATGCTTCAGGTTAATTTGTCTGTGTATACCACCGTTTAAACTTCCATAATAATACTAAGTCTTTTTATATGTATTCTTACGGCTTTCCACAAAAACTTTTCAATAATTAATCCTGTAAGCAGGAGCTGCAGAGTAAGTAACAATTTTATTAGTGGTGTATGATCATAAACCTCATAATGGTAAAAATAAGATACTTTTAATTTGATAAAAAATAAATAGCATTGCACAAGTGCTGTATCCTCTTCAATAATAAATATTTCTATTTTGTAACACATTCACATTTATCAGTGAAGGTTTGATCAATGATTTGGGAGAAAAGTAACATAAGACCAAAATATTCCCATTGATGTAAATAGTTAATTGCTCTTTGCCCATTCTCTTTTGAGATGTATTATCTTATCCACGTTCAGTCCACTTAATAGATGATATTTTTGTTTCATACCATTCCATATTATTAATAAAAACATTGTACAGTAACCACAATTCATTAGATATATTTAATTACCATTATGTTAATAAAATATAAAAAAAATTGTAACACTTAGCATTTCATAAAATTACATACAGCTAGTGAAATCAATTTGCCATAAACTCATACTAAATCTAGTATCATTACTATTTGTGTACACTCTTTACTTTGTATGAAAATAACTGCAATCATCATGATCATTAAATTCACTTGTATCTAGCATCATTTTTCATGCAGTGCTCTGTAAATAACCAGTGATATTTAACCACCCTGATATCTGCTGGAAGTAAAACAAAATGGGGCACAAAACCTAGGAGATTTCTGGAGGCCACTCATAGCAACTTCGTGATACAGGACATATGTGACAGAGGAGTCAGCATAGGTGATGGAGGAGAGAAGGTGCTCTGCTGGGTCTGATAGAAAAAAGGAAGGCCTGTTTGTGGGTGTGAATGTCTAGGCCAACTTTGGTGCAGTGATCAGTGCAGTGGTAAATTTCAAGATCCTAAGAGGAGGGAGCAAGGCAAAATGAAGGACCACAGCCATGGATTTTAGGAGAGCAGACCTTAACTTCATCTGTTAGACTTTTTTTTTTTTTTTTTTTTTTGCAGAATTACAGTCAGTTTTATCACTTTCACTGTATTACCAGCATATCCATATATAGATAACATGAAAACATACTTTTCATTCTCTGGCTAAACAATATACATAACCTTGAAAGTGAAAAGTAGATTCAGAATCTCCAGCTGTCAATAAAATTGTCTGGATGTCAAACAGAGAACATATTCCTGTCAGAAATACTTATCTAAGACTCAAATCTTTCTAGCCTACAAAACCTTCAGGAAAAGGAAACCCTGAATCTTCTCAGAACATTTTAAGAGGATTCAAGACTGATTAGTGTTTAGGTAAATTATTTATGGGTTATTTCACAAACAAATTTTTTTTTTCTCTCTCTCTCCCCTCCTACTTCCCTTTTCCTTGCACTCTAATCTTTGATATTAGAAGTGTGTAACCCATTGTCTCCCCTTTTCATCTCTAAAAGTTACCTGTTGCCAGTTTGACACCTACTGAACTTCCTCAGTTCACATTATAAATATATTTTTAGCATTGTGCAAATACAGCCTGAAATGCATGAAAGGACTGTGAAATACAATCCCAGATACCACTTCCTTAAGGCTCTATGTTCTGTAAGGAATCCAAATTTATAATAGCTTCAGCCTCCATCTCTCACTCTGCTTCTAAGTTGTTTGTCTTCTTAACAAATCATCATAGGAACATTGCAGTCAATCTTGGGAAGATGACTACTGCAGGGGTGATGAGAGAGCTGGTGATGGAAAATAATGCTTGGACAATGGTGGACAATTTCTTCAATTCAAGAAATCCACATTGCACTCGTAAGAAGCAGTGATTAATATACATTTTAAAGAATAATTACTTGTCAATGTGACATTAATATGCTAGGAGCTTTTGCTGATCTGTAAATTCCTATCAGTACAATGCCTGAAATTATATGCATATTGTATATTTTTAATATATGTTTTTATAAATTAAATTAGAAAGTTACAAAATGCATCTACATCTTTGAAGTGCTCACAGATCTAAGGGCCACATTACAAATACATACATTATTCCTTTTTCTTCCAAACACACATTTTTTAATAAAAGTCTGCACAGTCATTAATCTGTAATTTGCTCCTCTATCTTATGCTTTGGTAATAGTCTGATAAAAAGATGTACTTTGTGGTTCAATTCTAAAGGAAACTACTGCTGAAGGAAGCAGATCTCACAGAAACTCCCACAGAGAAGCTGCATAGCAACTGTATAGAGTATGTCCTATAAAAATGAACCCCAAAGACCAGAGGACATGCTGTCCAGTGTGCTCTTGGGCACTCTCAGGATATTTTTACATCATAAGAAGAGATGGCTACCGGAAAAAGATCGTAAAACAAAAGGCTCAGAAAGTAAGCATCTTTAGCTTAAAACATTTTCCTGCTGATCCACAAGGCAAAATACCATGTATCCAAGAGCAGAAAAAAAGTCAAGTGTAACAGGAAAAAATGATTAATTGAGAAAAAAGTTGGCATTCAGTTTTTCCCATGTCAAACACTGATAATTTTTTTCCAAAAGTGGAGGTCCATCCAGAGCTTTTAAACTCCAGCCAGCTACTCATTAGCGTAGTTTAATATAAACACATAAAAGTATTCCATCTCCAGCATATACTAAGTTTATGCAGAGAAAAATAATGGACATGCACTCCTCAGAAATTAGACTACTAGGGCTGCCCTGTACTGTGGCTTCTTACCAGGATGTTGGTTAAGTCATAAGACAATCCTCATCAACAATGAAAGAAAACAAAAGTCCTATTGATGTATCCTTGAACTTGAATGGTTTAATGTACCCATTCAATGCAGGACATTTTGCCTTCAACAAAATCCAGAGTTCATTGATCAGTCTTGTAACACAAAAGCTGAATTATTTGCTCAGCAATCTGTTCTCATGGAAACAAATTCTCCTAAATGCACCATCCTAAAAAAATCAAAAGTAATGCAGTTGCACATTGATTTTATTTTATCTATGCAGACACCAGGCAAAAATTTGAGAAAGATCTTGGCATAAGTTAATAAAAAAAACAAGAATCAAGTATGTTAGTTTATCTTTATTTTAACCAAATAAATTTCTTCATTATATTTATTCATTCACAATCCTATTTAGTTCTCACTGCTGAAATATCTATTTTACTTGTTAAATTAAAAATAGAATAGAGAAGACTTTTCAGTTACTTACTTAAATAATCAAAGTGATAATCTTTTCAGAATTAACATATTTGAATGGAAGAAAAATTTTCAGAAACATTTCTACAAGTATACTACATCTGTTCAAAAATTGGTTCTCACAGTGCACTACAGATCACACAAAAGCTCAAGGTTTTTGTTTGTTTATTTGGGGGTTTTGGGGAGGGTTTTCTAGTGAAGGAGAGGAGAAATTTAAATTAGGTTATTAGTAGAGAAACATCATACCACTACCTTTACATTTAAGGAAAAAAGTTAGCTAATTCTGGAAAATTTCCATCTAAACAAGGACTTTTATAAGAAGAACCATGACCACATGCCATTTATATCATGGACCCAGGGCAAAGTAAAAAGCTGCCTCAATATCCTTGAGATTTGTACAGTTTTCTGTTTTTTTAACTTTCTGGTTGAGACTGTAGAGTAGGGCAAAGACTCTGAAACAGCCCTTGACCAAAGACCCATGGGAATATGTAGAGTAAATGCCCAGCACCAATATTCTCTTCTTCTGTACCCTGTTTTCTTTCACTAGCAGCAATACCATGTACCATGAAGTGGTATTGTCAGGCTTTCCTTCTCACTCTGGTCTGGGTTTTGGTTTTTGTCCTATCCATTTTTATGTTCCCATATTAGTCACAGAAAAAGGGCAAAGGAAGGAAAACACAAAGGTAAGACAGAAAAAAATAATTAAATGATTGCCTTTTTCTAGATTTGGTAGAAAAAAGATTAATTTTCCTCCAAAAATTAAAAACTAAATATTGTAATATCTCCAAAAGCTCAGCCTGGAATATTCTGACATCTGCTGAACCTGGCCCCTGCAGTACCAGCAATAGTAATTGCATCACAGAGAATAGGCATGGAGGAGACACAGCTGCAAGGATTATACATATGTGCTGGAGAAAATTCTTGCTACGTGCAAAAAGACCATTGAGTGGCATGTCCATTAATGAGCTGGACTTGCAGAATGTTGGAGGCCTTGTCTGGGACAGAGAGATGTTATGAAAAGCAAAAAAAAGAAAAAAAAAGATAAAAAGATTAATATAATTTCTATTGCTTCTTTTTCAATTTTTCTGAAACTTGTAGTAAAGCTCTCTTCTTTAAAGGACAAACAGGGCAGTGACTCTTTTCTGTACCAAATGCTTAAAGCCAGTGTTAAACCCACAAGTGGTAATAAAAAAAATGTTCAGCATCTGACAGTGAAATAGAAGCAGAATTGTCTCAGAATTTTCAATTATTGACATAGAGATAAGAATTATATGGGAAAATGATCCAAGAGACAGAACTGTTGCACTATGGATGCATTTCTTTCCTTGTGGTACAGATTAGTAAACCAAATTATTGCTCAGGTAGGCAGGCCCAGCAGCATAGAAAAAAGATTATGGATCTACATCCATTAAAATATACTTCCAACATTCAAATTCCTTAAGCATGGTTTCACTTTAAGTGATTCTTCAGGCAAAGTTGGGAATGACTGGCATCTTTCCATGAAAACATTAATACATTAACCTTGTGAACTGTTGAACCAGTGAACAAGACTGATTGAATTAAAAGTGGACAATTCACTTAGGATGTGGAGGAAATGGATGCATTGATGCAAGGTTTATGCTCAGAAGTTAACTGAATAAGCAACTGGCATTTGATAAGTATTAATTTACCCATAATTTGGTGAGCTAAATAAAAACCCCAGCTTTGACTAAGTCACTGTCTTTATTCTCAGTTTAACTTTTCACATTGCTAACTGTGAAGCATGAAGCAGCAGAACAAAGTTAGAAATAATGTTTAAGATACTGAATCAATTTGTTCTGGAAAACCAGAAATATTCATACTTTACTAAGCAACTTTACCACTCCCTATCCAAGTTCTTCTTCCTTAATGGATCTAAAAGGGGACAGTCAGGGAGTGGTAGGCTTAAGCAATGATAAGTATCATCCTTCATGTCCTTCAACCACCATAGGTTTGACATCCTCCCTGCACATCTGGGATGCTTCATTGAGTTTCTTGAACTTGGCTCCCCATTGACACAGTTTGGATCCTCCAAAGAGAATTTATTTAAATAAACCTTCTGTCTGGTATTGCTAATATGTACTTAATTAAACAGCATGAGCCATGTATTTAATCAGGAGAATAATTATTTGATTCACCAGCTGAGAGAAATTAAACAGGGCAAATATTCTTAAGGGTAATCATTTCTACCTATACAGATTTTGTGAAACCCTTGAAAGATACCCGAGTCCTCATAATATTTCTCTTAGCTGTATGCAAAGAAATTATGAAATGCTCTGAAAAAAAAATAGTGTCCTCTTTCTACATACAGAAATGATTTTTGAACGTAAATATTAATTTCATCTTCATGGAAAAGAACCAAAACAAACCCACAATCTACTTAGGCTATCTCCTTAACCTTTAGATAGGTTTAAAACACAAAGCCTTTACCCTACAGATTCACTGGACCTTACCACAATGCCAAAAATAGGTATACCATCAGCATTTGATTAATATTAGTCTCCTCAAAAGCTGGCAAAATGAAGTTCTGGAAATTCAGCAGTAAGAATGCAACAGAACTCGTCTTGATGCAGCACAATTAGTTTGAGTTAGAAGCAGAAATACAGCTCTTTGGCACAGACAGTCAACTTTAAGCCAAATATCAAAAACAGTACAATCGTAAGGAGATTGAAAGTCCCTTCATGAAACAGCAAGAACTTTTCTTTCTTTTCCAGAACCATATTTGGATTTGTAATACTGAATTTTCAGAATCCTTACAAGGATGACTACCCAATTTGTAAACATTTTCATAAACTAAGATACTGTAAAGTTTGTTGAAAGTAAAGGAAGGTGTCAGATAACAGCTTTCCAATGAAATTAATGCTAAAATAAAACCAAATGTTTAAGGAATTAACTGATTTTCTACATCAAATGGGATTAATCACGAATGAAAACAATAACTCATCCTCAAATATTAATGATTGGAAGCTGATAATTCTATGTTAATAGAAACCAGTATCTGTGATGAAAGCTACACCATCAAACACAACTCTTTCAGACAGTGTTAGCTTGATCTTACCTTGGAGGATGCTTTTCTGATGCTCACCATTCACAGAAAGTTGTCTCACCACATCCTTGGTGGTAACAGCTGAAAATAATATAGATCATGGCATTATACCCCTTCTCCAAGCAACAGCCAGTAAGTGTGGGAGGCAAGGTAAGATTTAAAGGAACTTCAGTGATACTGAAAAGAGGTAAAAAAGACCTTTGCCCATCACTTTTGCCATCCCAGTGAGAAATAATAATTGTAGTTTTGTGTCTCCACATGTAAAAGAAGACATTTTACCCCACACAGGTGTATTTAATCAACAGAGCAGTAATTTTATTTCAATATCAAGCTATGACAGATGTTTAGGATGTGAAATTGTCACCAATTAGATGCAGGTCTATTTTTTGTTAACTTTCATCATGATTTTGCTAAGAATAAGAATTTTAAGATCTTTTCTTGTATCAAGATTGTAATAATAATTTTTTGTGTCACAGAAATGCTCAATAATATTCATTAATGTTTAGTGCATTTGTCAGTCTGACACAACCAGCAACTTAAAATGAAAATAATCAGATCCATAAAACAACATCTTTCCACATCTAATGTGGATACAAATAATGGCATCAGCTAATGCTGAGAGATAGAAAGTCAGCAACATTATTCATTTAAAGATTATCTGAAATGAAGGAATGAAATAAAAGATATATTTGTAAAGGAATATCAGTTTAAAACTCTTCTAATTACATTGACAATAAAGCAGGGCAACGGTGAGGAAAAATATATATTTCTGAAGTTGTACATCATTATGGCAGGCATGTTTTGCACTGGTACAAACTGTTCTCCACATAGTAAAATATAGCTTTATCTTCTTTGGTGAGAAATACTGGAAGTAATTGCAAACAGTTGAGATTGAGGTCACATGAATCTCCTTGGCTGAATGAGGGGAGCTCCGAATGTCAGGGATTGATTATTGACATTCAGAAAGGCACAACAGAGACTTGCCTCAGATATCAGTAGAAACAGGAGCAGTCCCAAGGTCCACTGCAGTAGAGTTCTCCAAAAAGTGACATTACTGTGCATTTGGCCCAATACTTACACAGTTCCTCCAGGCTGTAAAGTTACTGTGCATTGAGCCAAATATTTAATTTCTCATTTTAATTACTGACATTGAAAACATGCAAGTTGAACTTTAATTAACATTAATTCTGCATCAAATACCAATAGGGCTTATCAGTAATAAACAGCAATCAGCAATAAATGAGATTACTTTAGCTACACATTCTGCCAGCAATGAGAATTTTAGGTGCACAACGAATGACTTAAAATATAAATACCGTCCAAGACTGCAGTTAAACATATTCTGCTGTTATTCTTTCAAATGACTTGCTACAATCTTGTATATATTATGCTGTAGAGGTGCTATAGAGGAGATAGAGAAATTTGAACCATAAGATACCATCTCATTTTCATTATGCAAAATTATGCTAATTACTTTTTAATTTGGCTTTTTTTACTGCAGTCAGTGTATGACTTTTTCTGTTGTCTGGCCTAATTGTTGTTATTATCATACACATACAAGCCCTTTTGTTTTTTAAAGACCAAGAAAACAAAAGTAAAATTTTGTCAGGAATGTTATTTAAGGGAACACAGAGTTCACATAGAAATAGAGTTATATCTCAGAAAGAGATAACATCTGTATCTCTTTTTATAAAGAGCACTATCATCCTAGGATCTACTAGTCCTGAATCCTCAAAGGAAGTCTAAGAGTCCTCTGCAAACATTTTAAGAGTTTCTCTTCTGCACTGCTACAAGTCATGTGGATTTTAAAAAACAATAAGAATATCCCCCACTTTTGTCCTAGATTAGCTTGAATTTCTGCACTTGCTTCTCTGCTTTTCTCTTGTAATGATTTTGGTGCTTACAAAGTCCACATTAAAACTTCAGGATGTTCTTCTCTATGACTGCATCTGTCAGATGAGACCCTCAAGTAAAGCAGTAGCAGTACATTTTTGCCAGAGTCATGTAAGAATTTATTGTTAGTCCAGTTAAGGTTTTAGCCATCCAATCAAGCAATTCTTCAATTAATAAAGACCTCTTTAATGATATCATTAAATAGCTATTCTTCCCAACTCTTATGCTTACTCTGGATCCTGAGGAGGGCAGTTTTGATCTTCCTCAAGAAAGTGGAGGATTAAAAACAGTTATCAGCGTCCTAAGGTCTGAACTGGGAAGTGTTTGGTCATGGTGATGATGATGGGGTCCTTTTCCCCTCAGTCTCAGTGACCACTTGGGTCATTTTTACATGTATACTTATCACAGCTTGCTTCCTCCTCCTTGGTTCCCAGCTACAGCTTTCCTGACACACTCCCTCAGTCCCAGTTATCTGGGGTTGGATGCACAGTGCCAAAGCTAGGTTTGTTAGACTGTTTAAAATACATAAGACTCCTGAAATTTGCACTAAACCATGTGAGGCTGTGGTCACTCTACCACCATGATATCATTAAAAAAACGCAATCAGCTCTGGCTAAGGCAAACCTACACAAGTTCTGAGATCCTGCACTCCCACATCAATACAAGGTAGATGGCTTTATTTTAGTAATGGCAGAACTATATTAGTCAGGATGTGTTTGTGAATGCCCTCCTGCCCAGCACTGCCCAGTGGAAAACAATTCATTTATACACTACCTGGGGATGCCTCAGAAGTGCACAAAGACTGATGTTGCTTGGAGAAGAGCAGTGTTCTTCCCCTATGTCTAACTCAAAGTTAAATTAATTTAGCAATCCTGAAATTTACCTTGCAAAGGATATTTCACACACCACACGGTTCAAGACTTCATTACTTAAAAATGTCAGGAAAAGTCATGAATTCTCTCATGCCCAAAAGATAAAAACTGAACCTGGTGACATTATGAGAACCTCCTGTGTGAAATTTATATAATTATGGGATTTAACCTTGCATTCTCCTCAGACCACTTGACATCATAAGGATGAGGAAAGGATAAAATCAAAAGAAAAATGTGTTTCTGTAAATAGATGCTAACCCCCAAAGTGGCTTCTGCTATAACAGAAAAAACCGAACAGGGCAGGTAACAGATGGTTTATTCTGCCCTTGAAGAAACAGTCAGTAAATAAATTTATGTAGTGCTGAAATTTTTAGAGGCAAAGGTCAGTATCATTGTAAATGCAAATAGTTCATACAGAATTTTACACTGAGTTTTTATTACTCTCAGAAAGTTATCCTTACAAATATTTTTCCATTAATGTGAAGCTCACATTTATTCTTCTAATGTTGCATGGAAAAATCCATTAAAGGATAAAATAAACAATATTTTTTTTTATGCACACAGGATTTATATAATGCTTTCCATAACTTAGGCAAAACTATTTCAAGTCACATTCCCTTTTGTTGTTACTGCTATTTGCAAAGATAAGCATTTATGGTCCCCATTTTTTAAATACTCTATCCAATGGGGTAAAATGTCATTAAGTTGTTGCTTTGGGATGAACGCAAGCCCTTGGAGAAGAGACTCCACTTCTTGAAGTGGGATCCAAGATGCAAGAACACAAATAACAAGGAATCAACAATTTTGAAAACTGATGAAGCATTGCAGAGCCTTTAATAAAGTTAGCCCTCCTACCTCTTAATTCTTAGGTGTGTTTATTTTAAGGCATTTGCCATTTGAGGAAAAGGTTCAGATGGATAAATGTTTTGAAATAATTTTAAAAACTGTGAAAAAAAAATCACATACCCAAAAATAATGCTAATTGGACAATTAAGTTTCAATATTTCAGAAAAATAAACACTGCAAACAGCTTGTTTGCTTTCTACTTGATTGCTCAGAGGAGAGATCACAATTTCTTTTCTGACTGCATTTCTGCTGTTACTGTCTTTTGCACTTCTCAAAGTGAGGCAATGAGGCTAATTTCCTCTTCATTGTTTTCTCATGTTCACCAGATTTTCCAACGAAATTCTGAAATTGCAAAGCATAAATAAATGCATTCACAAAATAAAAAGTATATTCTGAGTTAAATACTTCTATTTTTCTATGGCAACTTTTATGACCTTCTCACACCTCAGACATGCCTCTTAATAAATAATCAAGGATCACATCATTATCATGTCTTCATGAAGATTAAAAGGAAGAAATACAGGATAGGAAAAAGATTATTATCCTGAGAACTGACATTCTTACTAAGACAAATATTAATACTAAAGAAGTGACTGATACAGGAAATTGAAATACAGTAAAAATATCTGCAAGTCAAAAAGTGGTTGTCTGGTAAAATGGACAGAGACTGCAAGTCTGAAAAAGTTTTTGTAATTTCAAAGATATGCAAGGGAATGTGGGGAACAGATTTTGAAAAGTATTGTTAACAATTTTGACTTATCATAGGAGAGCTTAAAAATTATAAAGTTTTCAGCAGCTGTGCTATTTACTGTTTCTCTGTTCATAGCTCATAGGTAGGTACAGAACTCAAGGATACCATCCTGAATCTTTTAGTGCATGTGAGCTTCAGTACTGATATTCTAATGCACATAAGACTATCCTAACAAAACGGTGCCATTCCCTGAAACAAAACTCCTTATAGAGGATGAACATGTAAACAGATGACAAGCTAGCTAATTTTTATCTACTAAAATGGTAAATTTTTTTAAAGTGATGTGATCTGATCTTGTTTGCCCATGTACCTCTGCACACTAAAATGAGATGCCAATGGCACATCAGGTGCCTAAAGCTCTAACCACACAATTTTTAATGAAAAGCCACTATTTAGTGGTTCAAGAAATTTCTATTTGTAGCAGTAATACATAGAGATTTCCTGTATCTGAGGCAAACTCTTTCTTTTCCAAACAAAGCAAAATGAGGACATAAAAAATATTTAAAAATGGAACCTGCCCAGCTCACTTGATAACAACTGATGAAATGAAAACTTTGGTTAAATGTAATGCAATTAGATTTCAGTAGCGATATGAAAGTCAGAAAACCAGAAAATCAGCATGCTACACATTACCCATGTTCAGCTCTGAATAACCAGGAAGTTTCCAAGTACAATTAATTCTAGAGCAAGGACTCCTTGGTGAGTGGATGTGCAACTTAGGACACCACTGGGAACAATTCCTGTTTCTAGTCTGTTTATAAGGTTGTCAGCCAACAAAACAACAAAGAATTACTTACTGACTAATTTTGAAAATTACACAAACTCAAAACACAGAAGAAAATAGGTAACAAATAAAGAACAGTCTTTATTTTTCAGTCAGATGATTAAAACCAAACCTTGCATGGCATTATGGCAAAGTTTAGCATTAATGCAGGAAGTACTTGCAGAATGGAGAATGCTGATAAACAGTGGCTCTGAAGAATTGAAACTCATGATACAGAAAGATCTTACTACTGTTGTGTCTGCTTTTAAGGTGAAAGTTACTAAAATGCTGCATCCAGCTTTAGTGTTCAAAACTGAAAAATAACTGGAGAATGACCAATGGACTAGAAAAGTGAAGTGAAA
The DNA here is from genome assembly GCF_020740725.1 of Corvus hawaiiensis. Lineage (NCBI taxonomy): Eukaryota > Metazoa > Chordata > Aves > Passeriformes > Corvidae > Corvus > Corvus hawaiiensis. The sequence goes on along the minus strand of NC_063242.1, from coordinate 8,196,158 downwards.
TACTTCATTCATTTGTTCTGCTGAAATAAATAATAATTTTTGTTACCTTGTTTATGGTTTATTTATTAGAATGTGCATGTATATATGTCTATGTAATTCATACTAAGTTGATAACACACTAAACTTATTGGGGATGACAGATGAAAAATGTTTTACAGTGATAAGAAGCAGTCATGTTGACAAAAAACAGTCAGTTATCTTGTTCCAGCTAAAAATTAGGCAGACACATTGATTTCAATTGGGGTTTTTTGGAACGTAACATCCAAACAACTTCTTATAGTCTCTTATTTTGTTTATTTGTGTTTACCAGCCTAAAGGATCCAAACTAAAATAAAAATCTATGAAAAGACAATATCCCATAGACCTCCTGAAGTCTGCCACATTGATGTCATCCACAAATAAATAAATTAATTAATAAATATATTTTGAATTCTCATCTTTATTGCAAACACTAATGTACCCATTTTTAAGGTAAAACTAATTATTGACAGCCTAGAAAAACACCATAGATAAAACTGATACCCTATTGCTAAGAATTTTAGAATAAATACTAAATATTTAAAATAAATACTAAATACTAAAGATATTTCTATTCAAGAGTCAGGTCCCAGACTTAAAAACAGTATTCAAAAAAGCCTTACGCCTTTCAAAAAGTGAGAGTAGGTCATGGTGCTTCTTCCTTTAACTTAAAAAAGAATTTTTAAAAAAAGTTAAAGGAAAATGCATGTTAGGTTGGTACAGAACTCTTCCTTCACTTTCCTTCATATTTTTTCATTGTACCATGAAAGGAGAGAGGCCATGTAATATCAGTTAGGAATATAATGACCTTTCAGGCCCCTAGGGCAGCAAGAAAGGAGAAAAAAGGCAAGAAGGCATTGCCTCATTTTGCCTTATGAAATATGGATATTGGTTTTAGATTTCCTTCTTCAAAGCTGACTTTGGAGTAAAATGTTGTTGTCTCTCTTTTCCCTGTGCAATATAACTGAAAAGCCAAACAGATTAATTCTGTCTTTTCCTACCACTTGTGGTTCCACAGCCAGAGAGTGAATGAGCCCTTGAAGGTAAGTATCCTGAAACTGCCTTGCTTCTGCTACCAAACTGTTTAAAGACATCTCTGTGTCAGGCTGCTGCCTTTTGCACTACCCTTACACAAAAACAGATAGATGCCATAGGATCAAGAAAACACCTTAAACTAGCCATACTCTTTGTATCTCTTCAATCCTCATTTTCAATTGAAGTTCACTTATTTTATGAGAAATTTCAAGAATTTCAGCTAACTATAAGACACCTGTGTGAAAAGTTTTGACCGACGGTTGAAGTTTAACATCATCAGAAGGAACTGAAAGACAAGACTTCCAATGAAAACTATTAGAAATACAATATAATATTGTAAATAAAAAAAAAACCAAACACCCAAATGCTTCAATTTTTAAAAGAAAATCAACTGTCATCTTAATAGTTTTTATTCTAAACCTGAATACAACTTCCAAAAACTCAGGATTGAAATTTCTTTTCTGTTTTGGATTTTGAAATAATTTCTCATTTTCTTCCTAACAGCTGGCCTAATTAGTCAATATTCAGTGCCATGGATCCATAATAAGGACAATTATGATTAGAATCTGAATTACTCATTTCTTCGTTATTTATTATTCTTCAGCATCACAAAACTTACTGCTTATTACTGTTGTGAAAACTGTAATGGATATTTAGCTTTTTATTGGCCTTCTATAATATTAAATTCAAAGATTTTCACACCTTTCTCAAGGCAAAGTGACTAACACAGCAGTCACTGACCTGTAGTTAATGGTTCTAGTATTGGCAACTGTTCCTCAACAAGATCCTATATCACACCCAAAGAACTGCCAATATTCATGCCCTGCCCACTGAACAGGGGCAGCACCAAGAGAATATGAGAAAAATGGTTTGAAAGAGAAGTAAGCAGATAATGTCATACAGGAATAGCAGCAGCAAACTTAGATGCCCGTTCCGTAGCCCTTCCATTTCTAAGGACTCATTTAGCTAAGCTAATTGTTGCTTCTTAATCAGCATGGCACACTTCATTTTACATATGCAACTTCAGCCTTCTTTATAGGAGTCAAACACCTGTCCAAAAGTAATTATTACTTATTCATATTATATTCCTGCCTGCAGCTTCTGTCACAAGCTATGATACCGTTGTAAGTAATCCTTTAAAAGCACAGAGCATGATGGACCGCACCTAGAACTTTACAAAAAAGGTTACAAGCTTCACAAGTAGGTGATACAGCAGATGGATACAGACTGCCAGGGGACTGAATGCAAATGAGATGGTAATGATCAGTGCAGCGGGGAGCAGTGTTGTAGAATTCATGGGTGCATTGTAGGAAAGGGAAATTTAAGAATAAATTTAAAGGAATCAGCTTTGTGGGTGCTTCTCTCCAAGTTCTATGAAAGGCAGTAGAGAGAAAAGCTAGTAGTTAAAGACAATTATCTCTTAATAGCTGTGAGGTTGAGGGCTGATCAGAGGGGAGGTTAAATAGTGAGATTAAAATAGGAGAATGACAAAGGAAATCTGTTATCCAAGGTTTCATGCAAAGGATTACAGGAGAGAAGGGAATGACAAAATCAAAGTAGAAAACAAGATAAAATTTGTCAAGTCCTGACATATGGAAGTCCTGGAAATTAAGACACCAGTTGATAAGAGTTTTACCTGTAGAACTGTCAACTCAAGCACTAAAATTAAAACAGCCTCATCACAGCAAATGTGTGTCTAGAAGCCTGAGCAATCAGGTAAATGCTTAATAGCATGAAGTCAGAAAGGGAAAAATCTCAAAACAGATTTGCTACGCAAATTCACACCTCCAGTATGCCACAGAATGCTGCCTAACACAGTCCTTTCCTTACACAAAGCAGTCCCTGCTTTATCAACTTCTGACCACTTTCATCTGGCAACTTACTGAACAGGGTGTGTCATAAAACTGACAGCCTGCCTGGCTCCCTTCCACCTTTTGCAGGTTATAGGTTCCTCTTGACTACACTGATTTCTAAGGTCTATAAAGTATTTCTGGGCTTTCCATCAAAAATTGATTCTGTACTGTTAAGCCCTCATACCTTACAAATTATTGGAATAAGGATCCCAAAGAAATTTTCTAGAGTTGCTACCACCTCCCAAGACTCATAAAACTTTCCACATATCCATGCCTCTTCCCCTGCCTGCAGTCTGTCAGACTGACCCAAAAAGAAAAGAAATGCAATTGCTGCCATTAAACTTAAGTGATTTTTTATTATTTATCTAAATTGTCCTGATTCTCTGAATTATACATAGGTCAGCCTGAAATACCAAGGGAACAAAAATACCTTGATTTCTGGCCACAGTGGTTTAACTTTTACATTATATTTGAAGTGGCAACTAATGGTAGTGTATAGTGTAGCCTAAGGCTGGTAGTTAAAAACTGAGCATACAGTAAATGCAGAGAGTAAATTCCAATGGTAGTTTAGAGTAGGCAACAAGGACAGTATTGATTTTCAGCTGAAGAGTTGGACTTCTGCCTTGGGACTGAAGGCAGTTGCAAAAATTTCATGATTGCATAAATTTATAGGAAGTTATTTTGTGATTGTCTCCAGCTGATATAGTAGCTTGGCAATAAAGGCATGATAGAAGGCTTTAGGAGCATGAACAGCTAATGCAACCTAGAACAGAAAAAGGCAGAATAATGACTTACATTTGAAAACCATCCTTGCAGAGTAAGTCAATTATTCTTCTGACACATCAAAGTGACAGAATTTCAGAAATGTCTCTCAGTTTAGGAGTTTGGGCGACCTATTTTGCAAAATAAAAGTCGAGCTTAGTTTTTAAGAGTCTTGCCTAAATAAAATTAAAGATTGTAACCCCTTACACTGGAATTTGTTGGTATTCGTTTTGAAGAGAGAGAGGGGAACTTCCCCATGGTTTATAAGAGCTGGTTTAATTACTTAAGTAAGCGTTCTGTCCCTCTGAGGCAGTGAGAGCCACTCCAAACAAAGCAAGGAGCAACATTTCTAATGAGAGGAGAGTGACAGTCCACCTTTAGCTGGAGTTGAAGCTTAGGATGCTTGGTCAGGTATGTGAAACCACACACACACACTGATGCACACACAGTCTCCCGGGGTTCTGAACTGGGCATTGCAACATGCACGGAGCCTGACATCAGTGTCTGCTCAGCAGTAGCATCTGCCAGTAGAGCAGACCAGTGAATCTGGACTCTGTTTCATGGAACAGATCTGTGATCTTGCAACATATGTGGCTTTGTTTCAGGAAAATCATGATAAAACAAAAGGATATAAAGTGCTGGCAGGTTCTCTGGGCTAATAATGATCCTATTATTACACATAACACTAAACACATTGTAGCCTATACTGCTCTGTAGAAGGCTGTGCAATGCTGTTAATCTGTTCTATATAGCAAATAGTAAAGATAAATTAACTTCCACTATCCTTATAATAAGATACAGTTTTATTAATATCTCTCCATTGGTAAGTGTAGGAACCCAGAGTGCCAAGAATATTTCTCTGCCTGTTTTTAAGGGTTTTTAACCCCCCTGGACAACACTGGTATAGCTTCAAACCTTGGAAAAAATTACCAACAGTCAGACAACAACTAGAAAATACAGTGGTGTGAATTAGGTGATAGACTACTATGTAAGACTGTCACAGGGTGAAAAATTTAGAGGTTTTAGGCTTCTCTTTATAGTAAATGGATAGGAGTAAAAAATATCAAAATGGAGGATTGTTGTTGTTCTCCAAACCTTCTTCTCCTTCTTCTACTACTCCATATTCTGCTGTAAAAGTAGTTTGGATTGATTGGATAGAAAATTCCGCAGTTCCTAGTCGTGTTACTGAATAATTGGTAGGAAAGTGAAAATAATGTGTGTTTTTAGTAACTATTGGTTAAAATATCTTTAAAAGGCTGTGTAAATCTTGATAATTGGTCTCACTCCTACTTTTCCTCCTTCTATGCTGTACCTGGGTCACACCAGTGGTTCAGTTCCTCAGATAAGACTTAATAAACAACTATCTAGAAGCATTGAAACTACAGAAGACATCTCGCTTTATCTTTTAAACTCCTTGCAAGGATTTTCAGCAAATTCTCTCCCATCAGGAGAGACTCGATTTATGGCACGGTGAAGTGTCAGTAAATTATCAAATACTAGTCATATTCATAGGCAAGTCACACAATTTAAACATTCTGGTGGAATTTGTTCACCATGCCAATCCATACTTTTCTTGCAACATAAGAAGCAGTGAATGGACATGCCAGTGCATCAACATCAAAAGAAAATTGAGGACTTTATCAGTCTAAAATTGGTTTGTTTGAGAAAGTCTTAAGAAAACCAAAGATAAGTTACTTTCATATTCCAAATTTATGACCATCTGTTTTACAGAATGTTGATGATGCTCTATAAATAAAATCTTCAGAACTTCTAAAACAGTTTTTTTCTCTTCTTTGGGACATAGTTTCTGCTACTCATCACCACTAATGGCAGCCTGGATGCAATTTGCAGTGATTAGAGTCTCTGAAGTTTTGGTTTTGCAAGTGTTTTTATGAGGAAGTTAATCAGACCTTTGTTACTTTGGTTTGAAAACAGTCAATGAACTTTCATTTTTTTCCTACTTATCCTTCTGTGGAGGTCTGAATACTTACGGACAGTGATATTGGCTGGGCAACAACAGCTGGCAGGGTAAAGAGAAACTTTATTGACAGCAATTTGCTGAAAGAGGATGCAAATTATTTTGTTTCAATAAAAATGGGAAACAGCATTTCAAAAGCTTGTGTCTGGATTCTGAACTGCTGCAGTCACCTATAGGAAATTTGTGGCTTAGAGACTGACAGAAGAGGAAGGTAACTAGCAAACACTGAGAGCAGCAGAACTAAAGGAGTTTTAGACTGAAGAGTGTGATTTCTGTTTGAGCAACGAAAGGACAGTAACAGTCAGTGAAAATCTTTCCCTTGCCATCTGCCATGTTGCTAACCCTTTAGAGTAGTACTTCACACTAGTCTTTTGACATTTGGCTCTTTAGCAAGATTATGCTGTCATTCTTTCCTGAATCTGCATGAGTCTGCCAAGAGATCTGTTTTTATAAATATACAGTTTAAAGTGATCACATGCCTGAGATGCAGTTAATACTTCAAGTGCAACTTAAGAGCTTGAAAAATCTTAGTTTATATAAGTGCTTTGGAGGGACTAGCACGAACTTGGCAGAGAGCAAAGATGATGCTCATAGGTGTACTGTCTTGCATGATCTTAGAGCTCCAAGGCAGCAGGAAGATCCATCCCTGCACAGGGACCCAGTATTCTATAATTTGGTGAGGAAAGCCTTTGTGTGGCTTTTGATGAAGTTGTAGGTAATGGAAACAACTGGAAATCAAACAGTGAACAGGACAGCTGGACTGGTAAGGGAGATGGACCATGCCTCAGTCACACAAGACAGATACAGATAAAACAGGTTGTAAGAAGAACAATCTAGTACAAGGTATATGAACTGTAAGAAAAAAAGAAAGGAAAGTATTAAACAGTGGAACACATTCCTGCAGGTCACAAAAGCAATGCATGATAGCTTCACATTTTCGGATTTCTGGTCAACTTTACACTGTTTTTATTCTTCTAACATGAGAATTTAAAAGCTTGTTTATACAGTACTGGTACACATGATGTTCTGTAGAAATTGATCCTCTGACAAGCAGCTTGCAGCCTGGCTAAGTATGCTACTCCAGGATTCCTTCTACACTGCAGAAATTACTTTGGTAATCCCATCTCCAGTTTCTGTCCCCCATAATCTTTGTTCAAAATAACATATTTTCTATTGAAGTTGAGTTGCTAACCTTTTAATAGCTGTTCCAGTAAAAAATAGTCATAAGGCTATGATATATGAACATTATACCAAAACCAGCTTCTTTTGCTCCCATAACAATAGTTCAATCAGCTGCAGCATTGATTCAAGTGCATTAATTGCCAAAAACCACAACCAGATGCTTATTAGAGCCTTCCATTCATGATCAGACTTTAATTGCATTGATTCAGAAGTGCTTCTCTCTTACATAACATTACTTACACCATCAGTACAGGTGTGCTGAAACATCAGTTTTGAACAATATCAGTGTTTCATGTTGTTGCTCTAAAAAAAGGCCAAAAAAAGTGAGTCTTCAATAACTAAATGATAGACAGACTCTTAGATTTTTCATGTTCCCAAGTGGCAGAGGTTGAAGTTTCAGGCTATAGATGAAATATACATGATACATTCCTCAGCTAATTATTTGTCAGTATATTAATAAATCACACCGGTCCCTGCAAGGCTATCTAAATTTAGAAGGTTCATGAGATGTAATACATAATTAATACCCTTAGATTGGATGGCTTAAAGGCAAGTGATTTCCTGATCTCATATGAAGTAGAGAACATCTATCATTGTTGTCCAAGTCAAGAATTGCCAGCATGCCTGCTTTTTGGGACTGTGTATAAATGTTTCTGTCATTTATTCTGGTTCATGAGGAGAAAACAGAAAATACATAACAAGCAGAGCTAGAATGAATTCATGAATTTGTGTTTATGAATGATAAAGGAATAAAATCCAATATGTGCACATAAGGGTAATAAATTGACATTTGATTATAACCATCAATGGGAGATTTACCACTGATACCATAAGATTGTTGTCAGGTCACAAATATATGTGTGCAAATACCTGCATGGAAATTTCTTCAATCACTCGGGTATATGGCTTCATGTTCTCCAATCTCTTCTCAAAATTTTCATCCATGGCCTTTTAGGGAGATGGTCCTCACAGCTTCCCACACTTCACCTTTCTCGCCCCTTTGCTCTGTGGCTCTCCATAGGACCCTTTCCCTGGTCTCATTCTCTCTCCTTGTATGTTTTCTTTCTGCATGTCTTTATTCAAGGGGGAGAAACCACAATGTACAGAATTAATTTTTTCACAGATTCAAAGAAACTCAGTTCTTGCACAGTTTGCTAAATCTTGCTAGAGTGATACACTTTACAATGGCTTTTACATATCTGCAAGGTTTCTACAGGCAGGACTGCAGACAAATGTACAGATTGACAGGAGATAGTGTCTTTGTACATCTCTCCTCCACCTTCCTAACATCCACAAAGGCAGGTTTATTTCTGAGAAAAATTACCCAAAGAGTACGAATTAAGTTACAGAATCACACAGATTCACAGAATCAAGTTCTGCAACAAAGCTTCTGCTTTGCTCCATAGACATGAAGTTTCCTGTATGAATAGAATATTACCTGACTAGGAAAACTTCCCTTCAATATCATGCTACCAAAGCAGAGCTCCTTCCTCTCCTTCAGATCTTCTCCAGTATCTTGCTGACCACTGTGGACAGCACAACCATACTTTCCCACTGTGGAGAAAACAAGCAAACCTTCACTGATGAGGTTAATTCTCCCCAGATCTGTGACAAAATTTGTGCCATTACTTATGTGATATTATTTACACTACTAATTTCTCAAAGCTCCATCAAGAAGATGGCTTAAAATCTTCTGAAATTCAGTGGTTAGAATAGAGCCTGTAGCTCCAACTGCAACAAGGCTGACCATTTTTATCCTTTTAGGTTACATGTGACCCACTCCACTCAGAAAAGGTAGAGTGGAAGCAGAATAGGTAGAGGACATCAAGAATCAGAGGTAGAAAATGAAGTTGTTGAATTTTTTTATTATATATTAAAAGAGGAGAAAAAGTAACCATCTTCAGGTCAAGGAAAAGGAAAATAAAGACACAGCTAATGGCTCCATAGTGACAGGTGCTGAAATACCAGCTTTTGAAGTGGAACTTCCTTTCAAGTGACCTAATTCCTTGAAATATTTCCCAAAATCTTTCTTCTGCAATTGAATGTATCTTTGCAATTGCGACTTAGGCCACTTCTTGCCCATGTGGACAAATACACAGGCAATATTGAATGTAGACTCAGCAGCATTAGAGAGGAAGGCCATCTGGATAAAATTTCAGTCAGGTGTGTAACTTTAGTACGAATCTCATCTCTGACTTGACCTGATGTCCTGATATCAGCTGGGATGGAATTTGTTTTCTTCTCAGTAGGTGGTGCAATGCTGTGTTTCAGATTTAGTATGAGAAATATTGACAATACACTGCTGTTTTGGGTGTTGCTCAGTAGAGCTTACCCAAAGTCAAGGACTTTTCAGTGTCATGTTCTCTCAGTGAAGAGGTTTGCAAGAAGCTGGGGGTGAGCAAAGCTGGGACAGCTGGTCCAAACAGGCCAAGGGGATATTCCATGCTGTAGAATGTCATGCTCAGCATACAAACTGAGGGGAATTGGCCATGCGGCACTGACAGCTCCTCGGGAACAGGCTGGGCATTGGTCTTTGAGTGGTGAACAACGGTATTGTGCATCACTTGTTTTCCTTGGGTTTTATTCCTCTTTCTCCTTCCTTTTCATTGTTATTATTATAATTAGTATTATTATACTTTACCTCATTTTGATTATTAAATTATTACTATCTTAACCCAATGGCATGGGGGGAGGCATGGCACTTAATTGACAGCTGGAGTTAAGGCATGACAACTGATTTCCACAGCTATTTTCCTGGCTTTCACATACATGAATTTATTCCTCAAATATTCATAGATTAGCCTGATCAGAAGAACTTGCTCCTGTGCTTTTTTCACTGGGTCTTTCCTTTCTACCTCAGCAAACCCAATATATGGGTAAAAAAACTCCCCAGGTTTTAGGTAGGAAAAGATCCCTGTTTTCATGCTACCTCCTTGCCATCTTTACTTTGAAAGATCTTTTCCCATATATGCACAAAATGGCATTATTCTTTCAATCACCTCCCTTCTAACTTCTTCAGTACCTGTTTGTTTCAGGAATTCAGGACTCTAGTAAAACTAATGATGGCTTCATTGTTGTCTCTTACTCAGAAAGTGCTTCTTGCTGGATGTAGAGGTGAAGACTACAGAGGGAAACATTGACATGCTCTGTCAAAGACATCATCTTCAGTATCTTTGCCTACTAACTTATCTTGACTGTATTGTGGGAGAAAAATTTATCATCCTGCCTCGCTTCTCACATATTTCATGAAGATCCTTCTTTTTCTTTTATGCAACTGATGCTGGAACTGTAAGAGGGTTTTCTGTAATTCACTGCTGGTTTTCATGAGTATTTTCAGAAGACTCTTCTTCTAAATTCTGTAAGTCTAGAATTGATATTTTGCAAATAACACTTTCATCTCTTACCCTTATTTGGTATTCTTATATCAAATAGAATTATTAGTTTGTTGTTATATTTATTATATTTGATTAATGTTATTGTAACGTAAATAGTTGAATGTGCAAATCTAAGATAAACGTATTTGAATGGATTAGTTGCTGCTTCTGCAATGATTTACTAAATGGTTATGTGACTTGTACATCCACCACACACCAAATAGACATTGAATACCTTATTATTTGAAATAAATGCCTGCAAATCTGGTCAGTATAGAAATTAAGGATAACTTATTAAAAGCTTGAGAATTATTTTTCCTCTTCTGGAAACAGCTGTAAGAGTGAAGAAGTCTATAATGCCATTGCTTTTTTGAATGCAGAATTTCCTGCTATAATTACAATAATCGGACAGAAACAGTAAGATCAGATAGATCTTGAACTTTACATATTTCATTATAGCAAAGGGGAAAATTTTCCTTATAGAACTTGCAAGCAGCTTCAAACGTGTTTTATAAAGTTATTTCATTTTTATCATTTAAAAGTTATAAAAATTTCTCTACTCAAATAGGCCAGAAATGTTTTTCTTACTATAGGGAGATTTTGGATAAATGCTGTATCTCTTGTTCCAAATTGTTCTTGAACATAAAAGTGCCTGTACACTGATGAAATAGTAAAATTATTTCTTAAATAGTTCTCACATTTCCCAACATATTAAATTTAATTTTTATCTCTCTTCTATGGTTTAACTCTGGAGATTTTACTGAAGAACTACAGAAATGTAAAGAAACTATATATTCAGTACTACTTTCAGAGACATATCTTTAGAGATATCAGCCCCTACACACAGAATGTCTTAAAATTACAAAAGTACTGTACCTGAAGGTGATGGACTGAGTTCTTTGATCTCTCCTCCTCTTTTTGGCTGAAGGGTAAAATCAGACACTTCAAATGTTCCAGTTTAGACCCAGGGGAAAAATAGAATGCTTGTTCTGTTATGTACTTGAAAAGTGGAAGATTTATTTTAAGAGAGATTGATGGCTAACACGGTAAGGAAAAGGCAAGAATAATAACTAAAAATAATGTGAAAGAAAGGGTAATAGTGTGGAGATATACTCACAGCTTTTTACCAGCTAGGCTCGCTGTAACATAATAGATTAAGATATTTTGTTTCAGGTTTTTGTACTGAGGGAAAGCATGCCAATTTCTTTAAACTGTTTGCCTGTCCTTGTGTTTTCATTTTGTCTTACTGTACTGCTTTGGATCATTCAGATCATCACTAAAATGCATGTACTGTTTAACAACATCCATAGACTATTTGTCCTATCCAGAACAGATCTCCAAAACAAGCAAGATGCTCAATCAAGGCAGAGACAATGCATCACGGAAATGCAATCTAGGCAGTGAACAAGTTCATAGGAAAAATAAGATCATCTTTCATTCAAGCTTTATAAACTTTGAATAACAATTTCCAATTCAAATTTGTTGTACTGCCGCTCCAACAAGGTAAAATAGCTTAAGTTACAAAAAAACCAACTTACACGATTTTTCTCAACATCAAATTTGAAGGAAAACTGTCCTATAAAAAATATGCTGTCTTTTAAACACCTGTCTGTTTTGCTGAAAATCAATCTGACAGAAAATTATAAAGAAGTCATAGAGGTATTTTTTAATCAAAAGACACAATTTTTTGTATTCACGTTGTGATCATAGTCACAGTCACATCATGAGGCAGGGTTTCTCCTAAGGCAGATCACATCCTACATATGGGCTAGCACTCCAGCCATGTGGTGGCTACACTCTGATCTGAGGTAGGGCCATACCAGTTCATATTCTGAAATGTTGATTTTGGCACAGGCTAAATGGATATAACTTTGTTTTTCATGAAATACAATTATTACACAGGAAAAGCATTGGTACCATTCATAAGCTGGAGAACATTTGCCTCCGTTCTTCATGGGTGGAAACAGACAAATGTTAGTAACAAAGAATGAAGATTAATTAAATTTTTTAGGCCCGTAACTCCAGTAAGAAAGGGGTTATGGACAGGGTGACTACACTAAAGAACACTGCAACTTCATGAATGTCAAAGGGAATTCTATGTACTACTCCATAAAGTCAAGGTCAAACAAAAAAAAAATGCTTCCTGCAAAAACTGGTTATGGACTACATAAAATATTTTGAATATTTTTAAGAAGATTTAAAAAAATAAACCAAAGTGGAAGGATGTAGCAAATTTATTTTGTATTTATTTTAATACCTCCTTTCATGGTATGATTATTTCGTGATCCTGAGCTATCAATTTACTGAATATTCAGTCTTGAATAGGGATTAAAGTATAATAAACTACTCAATACAAGCATCCTATCTGAGGACCAGATTTGGATTTTATATCCAGGACTGTGCAGCATAATGAGAGACAGAGATTCTTTCTCTGACCTGTTCCAGTTCTACCATCCTGCATCATATTGCTCAATTTCATCCATGGTTGAGAAAAGAAGATAGTTACAAGCGCTTCACAATGACAATCGTATGGTATATTCTAAGTTACGCTTGTGATAAAAATGATTATTTACTTTTCTTTAGTCACTCCACAACTTTTGACAGTGAAATCATATACTTAGAACATATCATATACACAGAACAGCTAAGCCACTCAGGGCAATACAGTACAACACCTGTGAATTTATAGTTGTAAAATTCTTGCATTAAAGATACGAAAAATTTTTTATTCAATTTATTATTGAATGTGTATGTGCTTTTTTTTCCTTATTATTTTTTGTCTTGTTTGATTTATTGTTTCAGACCCATAATCAATAGCAAGTGCCTGCCTGGAAATAATGTTCTGTCATTGTTAGAACTTTTGGAGGAAGAAAAGACTCTCTCACACAAATATTTTATTTAGATTTGTCTTGCTTTTGCTTATCTGAAATCAATAACCTATTTGAACCTGGAGCCAAAATTAGGATGCACTCACCAAGAGCGAGTGGCCCTCACCACACAAAACACATTTGCGTGTTTTCTGAGAAAACAGAAGGGAGAGACAGGAGCTTCTCACAGCTCTTACCCACACAAGCAACTAACAGGGAGTCTGTGAGGAAGTACAGGTACATATAAATGCAGTTCACAGGCTCCTGGGAGGGCTCAGCACATGGGCTCTCTGCACTCAGCTCCTTGAGACTGAGGGGATGGCTACACCCCTGGCTGCTGCACACCACGTTGGTGAGAAAATCATAGCTCACATTTTCAAAAAAAAACTTTTTACTTTGTCAGACAATTGGGAACTTGTCAGCAAAAGTGAGTCAAAACAAATGAGCTGGTTCCAGGTGGCCTTGTGCCATTTCCAGGCACAAGGAACTTTCCCAGATATTTGGATTAATATAGCTAAAAATGATAACCACAATGACAGCATTATCATAACTAGGCTTTTCTGTATCCACATTTTTATTGTAACTGCTGGGTCAAATACACTAAAAAATTGATTTCTAAATGCCCTCAAGTGATACCGGGCAAGTTTCCTCATTTTCCTGGGAGAGGGAGAGGTACAACAGGGAACTTGCTTCATTTCATACAGTAGCATGGCCAGATATATAAGCCAGAAGCCTCACTGCTTGTCTGCCAGTCTGAAACGAGCATTTGAAAATTTTATATCATGTTAATTATAACTAACATAGCAGCTTTTCATCCTTATCAGAGTGATTCCAGATGAAACTATCCCACATAAACAACATTGCTTGCTTAATAAACAAAAAATGCTGTCCTTGCCTACATTTTCTCTTTCTCTATATTCTTAAAACCTTGTCAGAAGCCATATTAATTTTTCTCAAATAAATACATCAGGGCTGGGCAATGAAGTCTCCCCAACAATGAAACCAAGAGATAAAATAGTAGGAGTAGTAGTAGTAGCTCTACAAAATATTTCAATTATAATAGTTTAAGAATTTTAAATAATCAAGCTTTTCATTATTGCTGGCTCTAAGCAAAGCCGTTGTTCATTCACAGTTTGCTATCCCAAAAACGTGCTAATAAAACTGGTGCCTTAGGACATATCAGAGCCAGCTCCAGCTGGGAAGCAACATAGTCAGTTTAATCCAGTACTGAAGCTGAAATTTCAGCTGACTTGGAATACAAACAGATAAACCTTATACCTGATTAAGATATGGGTCATATCTATATGAAGTGCCATGTAAGTTTGTCATCCTACAATATGTGATATAGACATATTCTTCCTGAGGTGTATAGTCCATCCTCTTACATCTTTTCTCAGACTTCTAATTCTTCCTAAGCTCTCTAATCTTCCTCCCTGTTCCTTTCTAAATTCCTCCAAGGAAATGCTACATAAGGGACATTATTTCTTTCTCATCACATCACAGAATTTATTTTATCCACACTTTCTCATCTAGTATTCTTTGCTTCAGGCTGGAAAATCCTGTGCCTGTCCTGCCAACTGCAGCCTTGAAACATGTGGCTGCTTGCACATGCCTGCAATGAGGCAGGAGGAAGCTATAAACAAAGAGGTTCATATTCAGACAACTTCAACAAATAAACCAGATATACAGAGACCAAAATTACACAGGCAAGTATTTCATGGGGCATAAATCTGTGCCCACACAACAAAAGTTAAGGTTGAGTGCTCTTTAAAAATGTATTCAGAATAAATCTGAAAGCTGGAAAACAGAAAGTGAATCCTTAATATGTCATTAGAAATAAAGACTTTAAAACTTACGAAAATATATAGTTATCAGGAGCCCTCAACATAGCCAGCTTAACCAATTTAGGGCTATATCTTCATACTGTCTTCCTTTTTGATCATCTGTGCTTGCACAAATCTTTCCTGTAGAATTGCAAGATACACTGTCATTCTGGGAAATGATAAGTGTCATTAATACTAAGTCCACCCAGGTAGTATGTGTACATAAATCCTAGAAATAGGTTTTACCCTCTCATGGATTTAAGTACCATGTTCATTCCGCATACAGAATTAGAGACACTGATTACTGCTTAAAATGGAGTCCCTATAAGTATAGCAAACTGGTATAGAATAACTTACTAAAATAAATAATACTGTCCACGTTAACAAATTCTAGTGTTAATGTCTATGTCTGTTTGAGTTTGGATTTGGGTGTTGATTTTTTTTGTGTTTTCTAAATTATAAATTATAGACACTCATTTTTAACATACATTTTTAATTAGCTGTTAGGAGGACTTGACCATATATGCAGATAGTTCTGCTACCAGAGCACGCAAGAACTGAATTCTCTCTATATCCGTATTAAATAGATGTGTACTTCTATATTGCAAAACCATGATCAAAAATAACAAACTTCAATTATAGCCATATTTTGAACAAGATATCTTTTTTTCAGATGAGCTGTTATTTCTCATAGTTCAATTTCCTGTAATGATGCTTAATCTAACCCAAGTACTATCAAAGTAGCTTTTTTGATGGATACCCACTAGTAATTGAAATAGCAACCATTTAGTTTAAAAATGAGAATTTTAAGTTCATTATCTGTCCCCTGCAGAATATGCATGGATAATTTAGTTCTATCCATAATTCACTTCTTGAATGACTCCCATTTGTACTATGAGAACCATATGCCCTGCTTTTATTTAGACTTTGATACAAAGTACCTAATTTCTTGCACAATCAGTTACAGCCTCTCTAGAAATTAGATCCTCCTCCCTTTTCTTTCCATGTGACTTCATTTTTGCATGGGAAAATTTATTGTTCAGATCAATATTTGCTGAGTGGCATTTCTGTCTTGTTCAGTTCTCATTTTGAAGCTAAGCCACTTACAGAATTTTTGTTGTTAAAAAACACATTTAATGATCCTAACGATGTTAATCCATGTGTACAAGAATAGATGGATATAAAAGTATCTGCCTACAGAATTTAATAGCTTGCAATAAGATTAGGTCCACTGACTTTATGGATATCAAAGAAGATTACAAGATCCACTGAAACAAGCAGGCATCTCAAGTCCATCATGTAGACAGAGAATTCCAAGCTCTGCATCTCAGAAGTCAGAGCCAACAAACCATAACTCAATTGTCTGGAATTTCTTTACATACATCTAAGTCTTGATATAATAAAACCAGGGCCATCTTATGGAATTAGTGAATGGTTGGGGTTGGAAGAAACCTCTGGAAATCATCTAGTACAACAGCCCTGCTAAAGCGGGGTCGCCCAGAAGAGATTGCATAGGATCGCATCCAGGTAGGTTTTGAATATCTCCTTAGGACACTCCAAAACTTCCTGGGGCAGCCTGTTCCAGTGTCCTACCACCCTCACAGAAGAGATGTTTACCCTCACATTCAGATGGAACTTCCTCTGTTTCAGTTTGTGCCTCTTGTCCCTTGTCTTGTTGCTGGGCACCACTGAAAAGAGACTGCCCCATCCTCTTGACATCTGTCCTTAAGGTATTTGTATGCATAAGATCCTCTCTCAATCATCTCTTCTCAAGGCTAAACAAGCCTAACTCTCTCATCCTTTTCTCATGAAAGAGCTGTCCAGTACCCTCATCATCTTCACAGCATTCTGCTGGAATCTCTCCAGTAGTTCCTTGCATTTCTTGTACTGGGGAGCCCAGAACGGGACACACCACTCAGAAACAGCCTAGCCAGGGCAGAGTAAAGAGGTAGGATTGCTCCCTTTAGCAATGCTCTTCCTGGTGCAGGCCAGGATACCATTTGTCTTCTTGATCACAAGAGCACACTGCTCTTGGACAGCTTGTTATCCACCAGGACACCCCAGGTCCTTCTCCAAAGAGCTGCTTTAAGGGTCAACCCTGAATTATGCTGAGACTATCTTGCATAAATTTAAATACACGTTAAACACTCTTGGGTGGGAGAGAACAACTGTATCCTTCTGCCAATCACAGGTGCTGTTTCATTACAATGTGTATGTATAGAGTTGCTATATGTAACTTTTATTTCAAATTCTTGTAGCATCAGGTTTTCAAGACCCAGTTGAAGAAAGCCCCAGGCAACCAGGTCTAATCCCAGAGATGGCTCTTTTGCAAGCAGGACTTGGAGACCTCTTGAGCTCCCTTCCAGCTGGTATTAAAACCAAGGAGTGTATGGACTGAAAACAGAAGCTTGGAGCTTGCAGAAATTAATGGAGAAAATTGCATTACTTCTTTTACACTGGAGGGCAGCATAAAAATCCCTTCTGAATCTGAACTTTACAAATCTGTGAAACTCAACGGCTGGATCTAAATTAGCACTTTGGTTCAGAGTATTGCAGTTTTGATCTTCATCTCCTGACCATATTCCCTCTTACAGTGCATTAGCTTGGTTCACAGGGCAGTTTTAATTTATGAAAACTAGATTCCATTAGTAGGAAACTGGAGAGAAAACTCTGTAACAGGCATGCACCAAATACAATCTAAGAAGTAATGGGATCATTAGTGCTCCAATCAGAGGTCAGTGCTTCAAATGACTTCAAACTGCAAGTGGGGTGAAGACATTTGAATCAGGGAATCAGACTAAATCTGCTAAGAATAACCCCCTAGAACAGTGGATAAGACAGCATCAGCCGCTTTGATCTGATGATGTGTTTCTCCTTTGTACTTGCTGATGTAGACATAGCCAGTACTAGAAAAGTTAAGGTGCCTGGCAAATGTACAGCTGGAAATCAATGCATCAAAAGAAAGAGAAATTAAAGAAATACTAATCACCTAGGTGAAGACCATAGCAAAACTCCAAATTATTTGCTAAGTTTAAAACTTCAGTCTTACAGAATTTTAGGATATGAATTGATCTGCTCATTGGGAATGGGAATTACAGTTCTCTGTTTTTCCAGAACTGTAGCACCAGCTACTGAAAATTCTAGGGTTTTTTTAATGTCCTTTCTCTTTTGCATTTAAGAAACTCCTCTAATATAACAAACACTGAAAGCAAAGCAATATAACAATTCTCAGTTCTACAGGGAGAAAAATATGCAGATAAACAAAGCAGCAATTATGATTTCAACGCTACTCTCTGTAGGAATATAATAACCATCTATTTGAAGTTCCATGATAAAAAGAAGTACTTAAGCCAGAGTGTGGGCCAAGGTTTGCCCTTACATCCTATTTATTTCATTTTGTGTTTATGGAGAATATTTCAAATTAATACCAAAGCATATAAGCACAGTGTAACATATAAATGCAATACAGTATGCTAAAAAACGTTGTAAAATAGTAGAAAAGGAGGTGGGGCGGGGGGACAGAAGGGGGCATGTACAGGTTGTTTCTTAGGAGCAATAAGTAGTCTTTATAAAATTTCCAAAATTACACACATATTATTATTTCAGTAGGTTAAAATGTGTCACAATCAAATCTCAGTCACTTTATGCATCATATAAACATATGATATATGAGATATGCTTCTCTAACCTTATCCTGTCCAGAAACCAACAAGAACACCATTAGTGACTCTGGAGTAGCTTCTCTGAAAAGAATTGCTTTTATCTCCTCCTTGAATATGAATCTGCAGCAGAAAAGATATTTCAGAAAAGTACTGACTTTAGTATCAACAAACTTTCAATGATGGCTTGAATGAACAAAAAGTATAAAAAATTTTCTTGATCTTAATTTTTTCAGGTGGCTGAGGTTGGATTTAGTGACAGAAAGTGAATGGAACTTCCCATTCATCCAGTGTCTCAAACTAACACAGTCTACCGTCCATGAATAATTATGCAATTTCTGTCAGTAGTCATTCTAATAGTTGTTACAGCAGCTTTTATAAAAACTGAATTTTCTTTTTTTAACTTAAAGCTAAGGAGAGACTGACACACAACTCAGAAGGCTTGAGCAAGATTGCAGTTCTCAGAACTTTGCTTAATCTCCACTTAGTGTATTTTTTTTAACTATAGCATTTTCTACAAATGTAAAAAAACACCCCAAAACAATTCCTTTAAAACTGTTTTTAAATATAAAGTTTTTCCAATTTTCGGGATAGATTAGAGCTGTACCTAATCAACCTAAGTAAGTGCCATTTCAGTAAAAATTTTCAGCTTCTGCACAGTCTTAAGCAAATCCACACTAGTCACTGAATTACTTTGCATGCTTAAAGTAAATTATGCTGATGGTGCTTTGCTGAATCAAGACTTCTTTTTTTAGGCATTCAGTAGGTTTATGGCAGAGGAATTAGAGGTAACATCTTATTTCTTGGTGTAAACATCAGAAGAGGGAAGATGATGTGCAACCGAGAATGCAGAAAAACGTTAAATCATCAATAAATCAATAAAAATATTACTGATTTGTCATAATAATAATAATAATAATAGGAACTGTCTTTACAGACCTATTAGAAGATTTTTTTTTTCTGCTCTGATGACTTAAAATTGTTTTTTATTTCTTTGATTTTCCCCCTTCCTTCTACTGATCCTACCACAACGCTGATTATGTGAATCATCATAGTACTGTTGATTAGTGCCATTGCATATTTTTGGTTAAGAGACAAATTAATGTGAGCCATCCTCACTTTCAGCAAGTAATTTAGATTCAGTTTGTTCAAAAATAAGCTTAATATGCAAAAATTTCTGAATATGCCAAAATTTGTAAGTCTCTTCTTTATCACCCATGTGTCTTTCCAAGACAAACCTGTTTAGCCATCAACAATTCCTACGGGCTGGCTGAAGCACTGTGAACTGAGTATGTGAGCACTGAGGACAGAGTGAACTTCACGGTCTTGAAGCTGAGTATATCCATCATTATCTTCAATGTAAAATTTATCAGTCAAAAAGCCTTCCCCTCTCAGTTTAGTCAATTTACACTGACTGAAACATTTTTAAAATCTAGACTGGACAGTAATGTCCACTATACAGCTAAGTAGACTTTGGGGTTATTTAAAGGAAAAAGATCTTTATTTGGTTTTATTTTTAAATAATTTTGGTAAAATTTGTATTAAGAAAAATTAAAATACTTCTTATCCAGTCAAAATAATTTTATTTGACTTGAACATTTTGGCTTATCCTACTTGAAATCAATTCTAAAATTTCTTTAACTCAAACTATTTTTTTCTTAATTTGTCAGTTTGGTAAAAAACCTGAAACTATCATTTGTTCACACAACTGCAAAGTCATTTATACATTACTACGAAAATTACATTCCGTAACAGGCATCTTTCAAATGCATGTGATTGGTATAAAATTGATAGCTCTGAGAAGTTACTCAGCACAGAATTTTTTAGCTAATGTATAGATGAAGATGGTAAGAATCGTGTATATGTAGAGTTTCAAAAATATAATGTAATATAAACCCAGAGACAGCAATAAATGTATCTTGAATAAATAATTCCTCCATACTTTTAAGTTCTCCAGTCCTATAATACTCTACACTTGAAGTGCAGATATGCTGAAAATCCTCAAAATTCAAATTGTGGTCTCACTGAACCAGAAGAACTCATTCACTCAGTAAATAGGAAACAAAAAGACAGCTTGTGTAAAATACTTCAGGCCTACAGGTTAATCGAGTTCTAAAATGAAAAAGCCAGTGACCTAATAGGTTCTTACTCACTCTCCACTTTTTTTTTTAATGGATTTTTAATATTGGAGGAAAAGCTGTCCCAAGCATCTTTTTGTCACCTGCAGTTCAGTGTTGGTATTGATAGGAGAGTATTGTCTAGTGTTTATCACAAGTAACTAATATTGTTTTCTTGCCAAGATCATGATTGGAGTTCATAACACTGTAAAATCTTCTTCCCATTCACTCCTTTGTTTAGTGACAATATAAAACTGCAATTGTTTTTCCCCAGAAAATCAAAGTAGACTACTGTATTTGTAATGCAACAGAAGCCAAGGAAAATTAAAATCATTAAAATGTGGTCTCACCAAGCTTCCTTCTCTCAGCTACAGGGGTTCAGGGTCCCTGGACCAGTGCTCATTGTGGTGCCTGACACACACTACAGTAAAATGGACACTGCCAGGGAAGTTCCCAGACAGACATAATAGCCATCTGAAATTTAATAATTCCCAAGAAATGCCACCATTTATGAAAATAACATGTGTCTTCAGTCTAGTCACATTCCCTTTTGTTCTTGTTTATATTAAATTCCCAGAGAGATTTATCTAAACTGCTAGTATAAAATATGAGATTATAACAAAAATGCCTCATACAAATGAACATCATTGTCTACACAGACTGACTACTGAAAAAGAAAGCAGTTTGTCTCTTTTTTGATTGCTTTTTTTTTTTTTTCTTGCACCTCTTTATAGCAAAATTCCCTCCTGAATCACGGTCTTATTAAAATTTATTCCTTTATTTTCTTTTGTCATAGTGAAATAGAAGTATTACATTTTTACATAAATTATTATCCACAACATTCCCCATACACTGAAAAAAAAAGAATTTCTATTGATAACTCAGTACAATGCAAATGGTTTTGTACAAAATCTTTTATGTTGCACTAAAGATTTTTTCTAATGTGATAATTTTTTACATAAGCTCAATATTTTGAATTCATCTGAGGAATCATTTTGCTATTTATTCAATAGTTTTCTATTTTCTTTAAGGAACAAAAGCTTTCTCCTCTTTACATGATTTACTACCAAAAAACTCATCTGCTACTAAGGACAGTATAATTCACAAAGCCTAGTGGTGAAAACATTTACTGTATCCCAAAGACTCTCAAAAAATTATATTGCTTAATACAATTTTTTAGTCTCACAATAAAATCAGTACTTATTTCATCAAGTTGAGATCAGTTTATAACTTTCTAATTAGATACACTATAACTAAATCCAAATTAATTTTGGAATCTTTCATGAAAAAATTTAAAAATTAAACCCTTGTGCCTTATGCTGGACAGCACTGGCTTGTCACAATTTCAATGTAAATCACTGAGAATTAAGACTGCTTATGTCACTGCTCTGTTGCAAATGTAACTCAAAGCAAGTAGCAAGAAGAGCATTGTCATGGTCCAAAGAGCACCAAGAAACACACACATTAATTTTCTCACATCTGGACTTCCAAGATATTTGAGTTTTTCAAAATTGCAAGAATAGATATCATAGTAGATCTCTACAGCTTTTCTACAGCTTGATTAGGAGAGAAATAGTCCAAATGAAAATGGTGTTGCAACATTTTAGGCTTGCTATACAACCAATCTTTGTACCTTTACAATTCTGTAATAGAGGGAAAGAGTGAAGAATGAAGAAATAAAGCTGTTAAAATTTACATATTCCTTCAATTTCAGTTTCAGCTGAGATTTTTCTCAAAGAAATGTTTCCGTCAAAATACATATTCACACTCCATCCCTCCAAATTTTATGTGTTTTAATTACGTAGGTCCATCATGAAATGGAAGCAGTAAAAGCACTGAACAGCCACTAGCCTGCTGTTTAGGGAACTCACTTAGAGCAACTCTTCTGAAAGAGGAGTATTGCATTACCAAAACCACTGTCATTTTCTGAATAACTCACATTCAGCCATAATTTTTGCCTTTAGTCTTTAGTTAGGTAATTTTTGCTTCAGAAAAGATTCCAAAACTATTAATGCAATGTTTTATTACACTGCCAATTCTTGAATGATTGCCCAACCAACAGTGAATCTTGCATCTCAAATTGTTTGAGAGAGGGCTGGGAAGGGCAGTAGAAAGCAGCAAGATCAGTGGAGGGAAGGCAATCCAAGTTAATACAGCTTGTTTACACTCTTTCATAAAGCCATTCTGCTGTGTGGAGCTTATGAAGAAGCATTTAAGTGCACCAACATATTGGTGGACTTATATACACCACCTAAGTCAATAGGTAGTATCACTGGTTCTGCAGCCTAGAAAATACGTGGTCGCTTTTGCCACACTAAATACAAATGAGTAAATACACAGACACACACATGGATAACACCATGAAGTGGATTGGCACATGGGAAGAAATGGACCTGGCAACAAAGGCTCTGGGGCAAAGAGAACTAAGTTATTGACCACATGGTAGGATGCTCTTTGGGGCTTCTTTGGCCTATGAAGTCCTGTGTCAGGTCTAGCACAAGTCAGCTCTTCGAAAACATAACTGACTCATGGCCAGGGCCCCCTACACCAAGGAGCATCCTTTAAAAATGGCACAGAAACTGTACAGAAAGCAACTGAAAGAGATATGAGACTGTTAATTCAACAAAAATCTGTGTTGTTAAAAAAAAAATGGAAAAAAACCCCTCCAGGTCCCAGATATTGGTTCAGAATTCAAAAGTATGCCTAAAGATAAAAATGAACTAAATTAAAATTGAATTTGATAATAATATCTTAATTGGGGCATGGTGTAAGCCACTGAATCACATCCATCCCCAAAACAGCATTCATTCTTCCCCAGAGCAAAATCAGAATATATCAGAGAAACAGGAAGGCAGAAAGGAAGATTATTATTTGTGTTATATTGTTAATCACTAGTGCAGATGAAAGAAAATTTCTAGGTGGAACAAATCCTTACACAAACATACATTAACTGCATGCTGCACATATGTTTACATTCATATACATTTGTTCAAATTACATTTCCCATATTAAATGTTAGAGCTGTTTCTAAGAGGCTGCTTTACTGTTCTCTTTTTTTATAAAATTTGTGCCTATTGTGTGCATGTCTACTCTATTGAGTTCTACTTTATACAAGTTGTTGTTGATTTTCTCTGTATACTTTATTCTGGAAAATTCCATTACAATACACTAAAATCTAAGACTTTCAGACCTTCAATTTCTTCTGAGACTATAAATTTTCACTTTTTATATGTAACAAAGACTTGCATTTTCTCAGTAAAGCTTGCTTAATTTATTGTGTTCTCAGATTACCTGAACAGACATTTTGCAGTCTGCAGCTATCTTTGTATCTCTTTCTTTCCTTTTTATTCCTCGGTATTTCTGTCTTCCAGCATGCCATACTTCATAGGTTACATCTGGAGGTAAGATGGCATTTGAAACTGAAATGAGTAAAACTGGTCTGCTGAGCTCAAAAATGGGCTGAAGTCATGTACAGTTTGCACCTGTGAGTAAATATATGGTAAAATCATTCAAGATTGAATAGACCAATAAATCATATTTGAGAACCAGTATCTGCTTGCTTTCAACAATTGACTGCATAGAATCTGCTCCCTTATACATGTGAAATCCTTAAAACAGACACTGTGGAGGTTCCACTGATCTAAAAAGCTTTAATCCCTTTTAAAACAAGTGCTAAATTCTATTTCTCTACATTGATCACAGTCCTTTGTGGGACACTCTTTCCATTTTCCTGGATTTGATCTCTCCCTTCCATCCTTAAAAAATTCTTTAAAGTCTCAAATGAACTATTTTATTCTCTGACTCCTCCCTTTATTAATCTTTCCATGTCAGCTGCCTTTGGATAGGTATTCCCTGGATTTTGGTCACAACATCATTGTCTGTTGGTTCTCCTCTTTCTTCTCAGGTTAACATTTAATTTCAACACTTCACATATCTCTGTACAGCTTTCTCAGAAGACCTCCTATGATTTTACCCCATGCTCAGAAAAAAACATACTGAAGAAAGAAGTACCTATGGAGAGAAAGAATGGAGAATGTCTCATCTAATTAGGTGGAATTTGCTGTGATTATGATCTAGGTAACATGAAGAAGAGGTCAGACTGTTTTTTATAAGGTACTAGTCTCTTTAAAAGATGCAAAAGATGGAAAAATTATAGTAAACATAGTCTCTTTACAGTGTTCAACCATGAAAGACATTTTAGCAATCAATAACATGATTTCACATGCCACCTATTGCATATACCTCTCCATGGTCCAACCCATTCAAAACTTAAATTAGTCTAGGACTATTAGACCTCATGCTCCCCAGTTTAATTGGACAATGACTACATATCACATATTTCCACTGATATTTCTTTACCATTTTCATTTAGATTAGAGTTTTGAGTAATTTTTAAATACCCCAGAGAAAGCAGCAAAGTTTACCATCACAGGGATTTAAACAAGCAGCATACTATTTTATATTACAAGTGGGATGGTTTAAGAAAGCACATTTCCATGTCTTCAAAGAAAAAACTGTCAATGTTTTGTAATGTCAAAGCCTGCTTCATAAATTACCAAAATAAATGAGGTAAACATACCCCAGTGCATAAAGAATAGCACTTTCTTTCTGCTACCTTGCAGTGTTTTGTTCTTTGTACAAAGAACAGGAGTATTTCAGGGAAGAGTTGTAAATATGACTTCACAATATCAGTCATGAAGTGGTATGTTATAATTTTACTTTCTTTTCATAAATAATGGAGATTCTAGAGCCCTTGGATTTATTTAATTAAGAAGTTAAGAAAGGCAATTGAAAACTATCATGTGCGATCTGATCACACTGTTCAAGAAAGCACTGGGGAATGGGGGAATATTTTCATTTATCTGGGGCACAGACGTTCATGGACTTTCTGGATGACAAGATGGAGCAATTGTTGGGTGAAAAATTGACATTTTCAAGTAATGCTAGGATGAAAGCTGAACTTTATGTAGCTCTGTAGTGGTTTGGCCCAAAGTACTCATTACTGTTTATCTTCTGTGAGATAAGAATTAGGAGAAATGCAAAGCAGGCACCAAACTTGAAAGAATATAAAGAAGTTTATTAACAGACCTAAAAAAAAGGGAAAAAAAAATTATACCACACCTTCAGAACTCTCCTCCTTGCCCCACCTTCCTCCCTTCTCCCACTGACAATGTAAAAAGACAACCCTTAAGATGTTCAGTCTGTTTACCACTTCCATAATAACCTTGTCCAGTCCATTTAGAAAGAGAAGTCTCTTCTTGCTCATGCTATGAAGACAGTATCACAACGAGACAGCCGCCCACTTCCAAATATTGTTCAGTCCATTTAGGAAGAGGAGTCTCTCTGCCTGCATGTGAGTCCCTTCCCCCGACTTGCAGCTTTTCCCGCAACTGCTTTCGAGGGTCCACTCTTGAAGTTTTTTGGGGTACAATTTTAAGGTTGAGCCGTTCAGAAACAAAAACAGAGGTCCTTCTCCTTCCCTGGGAGCAAAGGGTCTTCCTCATCTTCATCATTAGGACTATCTCTGGGACCATCTCTAGGAACTGAGGTTTTCTCCTTTCCCGTTTGGAGCAAAAGTCCTCATCTGGTCCATCTCTCCCTGTCCAAACTTCTCATGAAATTACAGCTGCGTCAGCATCTGCCTATCTCAGCGCAGGTGCTTTTGCTTACGAGTTGAACACTCCACCCCCCATATCTTCATGAAATTCCAACGGGATACTCTGATATATCATAGCTTCACAACAGAATTTCAGCTTTAAGCATCTCCTCTCTCTCTTCCCTCAGGTTTTCAGCTCTTCACAGCAATAAAAGGGTTACTCTCACCTCGGCCTTGCAGCTTTGCAGCTGGAATGTTGAATTTTTCTTATCGCAGTGGAGAGGGGGGAGAGCCGAGCCGCTCCGGCTGCCCACGGCAAGGCAGTGGGGGGGGTTCCATGGCTGGAACAGGTCCATCGGCTCCAGGATGGCCGTGGCCCGGCCTGGCCTGGCCCAAGCAGGGCCTGGCCGGGCCTGCTGGCCCCCACACGGGGCCCGCAGCCACCTGTCCCAGCGCCGGAAACGAGAGAGAGCTTGGAGGGGGAGTTTGCCTATTCTTAAATGTGGATCACAGAGGTGGTCACAACTTTAAGTGGCTTAGAGAATTGTCCATATTCAAACTGGCCAGCTGATAGGTTCTATCAGTTCCCAGAGGAAACTGTAAGCACCCCTTAGCAAGGACGTCCCTTCCGGGACTATGCTTGCTAACCTATGACAAGCCCTCTACCACCTCCTCCTGCTCACACACACACACAAATAATACAAGTAAATCATGAACTTTTAAATTAAAATTTATAAAGCCATATTACTTCAATAAGGGTATAAGTAGAATCAGTGTCAGGACCACATTATCTGAAATTATGAAGCTACTTCTTGTTCAATTCCTTTTTCTTTGCTTTTTCCTCACTTTAAAACTCCAGTTGCCTCCTGAAAACTGTCCTGCATTTTTTTACCATTAATCAAAAGAAAATATATCCATTTCAGACGAAGAATTATGTGTGGAAAGAGGACAATAATTCTCTCTTAGAATCTAAGCAACAGAAATCATACAAAATCTTCTGCCTGATTCATGCCAACTGACCTACTGAAGTCAATAGAATTGGCTGTGCAAGGAAGGAAAGCAGATTTTATTGATAGCCTGGATCATCAGAAGAGGAAACTGGAGAACAGAACATGCTCCCTCAAACTGAGGGTAAAATACTAAACAAATTCAACATGCTGAATATTGACCAAAAAATGTACAACCTGAAGTTAACAGAAATGAACACATTAAGTTATAATAATTAACCTTTGCCATGAATTTTTGCTAAAACTTTTATAGTTACATGTATCTTTTTACAGGTCTAAATAATTGTCACTTTTTGGTGTTCTAAAAAGTTACCGTTAATGCTCCCAGCTAACAATTCCCACCTACACTGGCTAAAGAATCTGATTCAGACATAGATGACTTCCTTGTGGTGATTTAGTGGTTTGGATTCTCCTCTAGCTAGTTAGCATGAATACATAAAGCTAAATAATAGTCATATTGCATTCATAGTTGGTGACTCATTCTTACTTTATTTAGATATTTGTAACTACATTAATATCTGAATATCACACAAGTTTTCACACATTTATTTTCTCAACAGTCCTAAAACTGAAAAGTGCTTTTTTCCTCTATTTTCCTGCTGGGAAATGAAGAAGAGAAATACTGAAAACTAGATCCACAAAGGGTCTGTATTGCCAGTCAAAACTCACAGCCTGAAGTTAGACCAATTATCCCTTCTAGAAACACAGGCTTCACAAATGCCAGAGAGGTGACAGGGAACAACTTGTGCTAGCTGAGAAGGGAATGCCTGCAAGTGTTTGATCTTTGCTTGAGCACCCCAATCATAGCATAGAATCACAGAAATGCAGATACTCACCCCATGACCTAGGCAAGAGAGCACTTGTCTTGAAGATCATGCCATGTGCCACCTTCCTGCCTGATGGGAAATACTTGATTAGACCTCTGAACAAATGTTTGATCTCAGCTTTTTATGCCCCAGGAGAATACCTCGGCACCAAATCTGCCATGCATTTCTCTGAAAGAAAATCCCACTAAACGTGGTTCACATGTATAAATAAATAGTCCTTATTAACCAAATGAATCTCTTAAATATGAAGCTCTGCAACTATTTTTGTGTGTTTTAGTCTATGTACTCTAGTGAATGATTATTAATATAATGTAAAACATTTTCACATAAACAGGCTAAGGTAATATCTTTAGAGTCTTGGGCCAAGTCAAACTAGAAAATGTCTAAATCAGGTCAAGGGAAAGCTCTCTGACCATATATTTATTGACTCTCAAAGCTGGTGAGAAGCCTGAAGTGATACTTTTAGATTGACTTCTCCAGATAACATCTAGTTCTGGGAAAAATGCTTTAATATCAATCTAAGGAAGAGTTAAAACAGTGGCAGCAGGTTATTCAGTCACTTAACCATCTAGGAATTCAGATTAATGCAAACATGGAGTATATTTCCCCACAGTACTGTGCTTCATGTCAGAAACAGCACCACTCCTCCTGCAGGGCTGTTCAGCTCAGGCAGAGCAGTGAACAAGTATGGCTTTTCTCCAAGATTCCAGACAGTTCATTAGCAATGTGCTTAAATACCTCTGCATAACCAGTAAGTGCACTTTTTCTACTGTTATTATCCTCTGGAGAAGACAGTGAGCCACACTCAACAGTCAACCAACCACGGATCCATTTAACTCAACATCTGAAAAATCATGGCCACCAAATGAGAACAAGAAGAAGCCACAGTTCATTATGAGGCATTAGAAGTGACATCGAAGCACACTGATTTGTTATCACAGAATCCCTCTTCACCCTTTAGCCTTCATATTACTGTGATTATTTTAGGTCACTTTATCCAAAACCTCTTAAAAGTCTATTGTATTCTAACCAAAAGATGTACTTATCATTTGTGTTTTAAATTGAAAGAGTGGCTACAAAAATGCAATATTTTCAGTTAAACTTATCCCCATTACATTTTTCTTTCTTATCCCACAAACCAGCGAACACCTTTCCCTCTTTTAATCAAAACTGCAGGTGGCACTAGTAACTCTTGTTGTTCTAAGATATTCAGTGCCAATGATTCAGCCTGCATAATTTCAGTTGGAAAGGAGGATGTACACTTTAAAAAGTCTGCACCATGAAAAGATTCCGAAGTAGCTGATTCTCTTGCAAATCAGGTAGCCAGCCAAAAAGAAACCAAAAAAACCCGTGGTCAATTCAGCCTCTCAGGCAGCAGGCAACAATGGAATTGTCCTTTTCTTCTATAACCAAGCAGCTGCTGAACAATTTTTTGTACATGTATTTCTTACCAAGCTTATAACAGGGAATAGAAAGACTAGGCATCTGCCAGTGTATGTTCACACTTTTGGAAATAAATGCACAATGAAATATTAAAAAATTTAAACATGCTGTTTCTCTACTTTAACATGCTGTTAAAGTAAATATTTCTGTATTTGACACTCAACCTGGAATGTGTTGTTTCACTTGACTACCATCATTACTGAAACACTTCACATTTTTTCTCACCATTCCTCAATGGAAAAACCTAATTGCAATTCAGAGCAGTGTTTATTGATAAAATGAAAGGGCACTAATCAAGGAATTAGATGATTATATCATGCAGAATAAATGAACCCCCTAACCATTCCAAAACCTTACTAAGATTCAGTAGCAGAAAGGGAGTTAAGAAACAGCTCTGTTTAGTCTTAGCAGTCAAGAGTGAAGACGCATGTACATGATTACTGATTTATTAAGGCTTGTTAAAAACTTCTCCCAGAGGGCACAAGCAGAGACCCTTTTGACTAAATTCATTACGTGATCCATAAAAGTCACACACTTCTTCATTCTGAACTTTATCTGAAGGGAATGTCTAAGTCATCACGACCACAAAGGAAAAAACTTGTATACAAACCATTTGTCTTTGTCCCCTCTGTAGATCTGTCATTCAAAACTGTACAACTCATTGGGAAAGAAGTAGTTGAAGGAAGAAAGATTAGAGACAAGTTCCTCTCTCTGTTAAAATTTATGGGAAATATTTTTATTTCAAAGCACTCTGAATGCAAATATTTTTGTAGGAAGGAAAATTAATTTTTTTACCTTCACGATATTCCAAAATGATGCTGCTTTCTGAGCAAGTTCATCTGTTTTATTTATCTTGACAAAGGAGAAAATACCAGTTGCAACAGCAGCCTGAAGAATTTATGACTTACTGTGGTACTCTGAGTGGACAGCTTATTGGTCTAAAGAGGAAAGGATGCCCATGTGAAAAAGAATAAGACAAAAGAGTAGTACACAAAGTACTGATTACATTCTTAGATCCCCAATTTGAAATATTCAACATTTATTCCCCTCCCATGAGTGCAGGCCAATCTAGAACACAGCAGGCACATCCTTTTGAGTAAATTTGCCAGTGCCAGCCACATGTCAGAGATGATTAGTGAGGCAGAGGTGCCAGCCACCTTCTCTGGCATCAGAGGTCAGACAAAGGAGAGTGCGACAAAAGCTAAAAAGCATCAACCCTAAAATGATGATGTGGCTGACCTGGTACACCCACTATTCTCATCACTTCTCAGTACTCCTTTTATTGGAATTACCTGCTGTGAGAGGAGTCTCTCTGGAACTAGCAGCTTGATTTTGGTCTTAGGAAAATAATCATAATATGGAAGGAGTCAATCAGACTGCCAAATCCTGCCTTTCAAGTAGTGAATTGCATGAACTGCAATAAGGCAGATAATAGTCAGCTCACAACTTTCTCAGATGGAGCAAACATTCCAGATTGCTGTGAAACAGGCAAATTCAGCCTGCTCCATTAAAAGCATGCATGCTTTGCCCCTCTTTTGTGAGAAAGAGTTTGTAAAACAGATAAGAAAAACAGATATCCTCCTGGGAGGCTAAGAATTCCAGAGAAAATATTTGGGGCTGCTGGGCTACCAAATACCTTTGCCAACCAATGAGGCTAGTTAATTTTATGCTATGAGAAAGCTGCTTCTTCTACTGTGAAGACCATCTTTTATACATGTTTTATAAGTAATGTGCACATCATTTATAATATTTTTCCCTAGAAGTCCTTTTTTCCTGGGTATTTTTCCCCTTGTTTCCTTTTCCTTTAAGAGTCAATTCTTAGGCATCACAGAGTGGTGTTTTATCAATAATTGTGGCATATCAGAGACTTTTTTCCTAAGGGGTTGATAACCTAATGTAGAGTCCTGCATCCAATTCCCTTCAAAAGGTCTGAACACATTGGGCCAAATGTTATTCTTGTGTTCAAATCTGAACAGGCTTGTTTGCAACTCTCCAGGCTCAGGAAACACTGATCCTGAATAGATATTCCAAAGGCCAGCATTAGAGTTCATGAGACATTTTACAACTTAGCAATGATTATAGAGGGGAGAAAGAGAAGGTCATTCCCTCTTGAATTTTTTTGTGTTTGGGAAGTAATACGGTCACAACTTCCTGAAATTTCCTCTCCTTCTCTTTGAAAACTGAGATTCAAGAGAGGTACCAAAAACGGAGTCACCCCAGGTGTCCCTTTACTCACAGCATAAAACTACTTTCTTTGCAAACAGAACGCTAAGCAGAGATCATCACTGAAGAAATTGTTGAAATTCATCATTAATACATAATTTTCTTAACTCCATATTCATACCAGTTAGATTCCAGCAGCAGTATAAAGCCATTTAATCAACACATTTATATAAAGAAATTGGTAATTTCAATATTATTTTGAAGTTACCAGGGAATGAGATGGAAGGAATTGGCTGGATATAGCATATCTATTTTTAATTAACCCACTGCAGAGGTTATTTAAACTGAGTAAGCCTTTCTTGCTATATATTGTTGAGCTCAGAGAAACAAGAAGTGCTTTGTGCTCTTTGCTGCCTCTGCAGAATTAGTCCATTAGCAAGCACTATTTCTTCAGATAGTGCCAACCTCACTGGTGCTGTTGGTCAAAAATACCCTTTCACCATATGTCTGTGCTGCTGTTTATGAAGGCAAATATTTTCATATCAGCTCCATTCAGATTAAAGAAAATAGCTTACAAATTAGTATCTCTTAAGTAGATAATGTGTTTTTCTTCTATGTTAACTTATCCATCTCTGGGTAAAAAAAAAAGAATTTGTAAAGTCCTAGCTTTCAGCTTCTCAGATGCAGTAAGTCCTCACAGTGACTCCATATTGCAGTAAGCAAAAGCAGGATGCATAACTCAATTTTAATTAAAACATTTATAATATTCCAAAATAATTTGGTTTATAGATCTTAGGCATATGCCCTGTATTTTATTCTCCTGGCTGATCTTTCTCTTAAAAGCTCTTCTCTGAAATCATCTCAAAATACTGTGCTCATGATTACCTGTTAATTACTTGTCCTATCACTTCCTTTCTGCATTCTGTCCTTTAGCAGTCTCAAAGCTCCCCGAGGATGCACATAAACAACATCTAGCATGGGGAACATTCATAGAACAGTGCCTTTCAAATACCTAGACACACTTTAAGGTACATTCTGAAAAATCAGTTCCATTTTTCCAAATGCATACTGGCTCAAGTTCCTTAATGCTGCTGCTGAGACACTGCCAGCTTTATTTGAACTGTAAACATGAAACACACTGGCATAGGAAATAAAATTATGTTGATTGCACATGCTCAGCAAGAAGTCCCATAAGAACTCAGTAAAATTGCTTATATTTGCTTATATAAAAGAAAGATGATAGCAGGTAAGATTGCTGCAAAATATTCAGTAGGTGACTTTTTAAGGAAATAAGATTATATTCTTAAAATATATTATAACAGCAGATATAATGATGGGTATCTATAACAATAAGTATCTCACCATGAAACTCCTAATCACCTCTAATTATATAATATTTTTAAATCTCTTAATTTAGCTGCCTTTTTCCTTTGATTAAATTTATTTCAAAGAAGATGGTACTGACAATAAAACTAAGAGCACTCAGAGAGAATAACCATAAGCTATCCTGATGTTATTATAACATGGAATCTAGAGGTTATCTTGAAGGAAATGCTAAGTTGCAGCTTATTTTCCCAGCATTATTTATAAGCATCAGTGTCTTCTTATGCTTTTAACTCCTGAGTGTCAGTAGACACAATTAAGCTATTGAGAATAGTTTTTTGCAGGTTTCTTTTTTTCAGCATATATGATTGTGCATTTGTCTGTATGCACCATATATTTAATACACCTGCAGATAAATACTTAAAAAATGAAAAAAATGTTTTAAAAGAAAACAAAGTTAGGAAACAATCAAAGAGCATGTAAGTATGCAAAATTCATAACTCAAACAAAATAGAAAGGATTTTGAAGTCAGACGGTTTGTTTGTTTTGGAAACATCTGGAAAAATATATTCTTCCCTTAATCTTATCTTCTGACATAGATGAAGAATTTAGCAGCAGTGAAAAGAATAGAGAACAAAATAAGCACAGACACATGAAGGAACTTGGTTTGGAAAACCCTTATTCAAGTGTTAAAGATGGCAAAGCTATAGACCATTAAAATGGAATTTCATAATTCTCGCCATATATCTAACTAGATATTGTACTACAACTGGCACTTGTAGCAATTATCATGCAGAACTATTTGTTATCTCTCTTCATCCACAACTTCTCAGGCTGCCCAGAGAAGTTGTGGATGCACCATCACTAGATTGTTCGAGGTCAGGCAGGGCAGGGATTTGAGCAACCTGATCTAGTGGAAGATGTCCCTTTTCATGCCCAGGAGGGAGAATTGGCAGAGAGTGGGGTGGAGGCGGGGGGGGGGGGGGGGAGGGGCGGGGATTTGAACTAGGTGATCTGTGAAAGTCCCTTCCAACCCAAATAATTCTGTTAGTCTATTTATATTTACCTGTGACTCCATTTAGTGGAAAAATGTATTGCACTCATAGAGTTCCAAGCCAGCAGAAATTACAAACTTCCTGTTTGACATCCTATTGACATCTCATAGGAGTGTCATAATTCACAACAAGGGATTCTTGGCTGTTTTTACAATCTCTGCAAATAATCACAATGTCTGCAAATGGTAAGAGCCCCATAATAGTTGTACAATGAAATGTCAAAGACAGCCAAACAACAGCAGCAAAAAACTCAGCTTTTGTCTTCTTGAATAAGAGAACTGAATTTTGGCTCTGGTTTTATAAATTTGAATATTTCATCCTGAGTTATAGCCCAAAAGTATGTTACAATGTTACTCCTCCTCTGTGTCCAATTCTAAATTTAATACTGAACAAAGATTATCACTCAGAAATCTATTTATTCCTTCATGTAGCCAGTAAAGGCTTAAAATCCATAGAAAAGCTGATTTTGTGTGCTGTGTTCCTAGCCTTGCTGCTACCTCCATATAATTTTATAATTATGGTGCTCCCTCAACAAACCCTCATCACTCCATGTTTCTGCTTACACAGATGCTGTGGATGTCTATTTTTATAGTCATCTTTGGAGACTTGCCCACAATTAACCAACTTTGGGTCTCTGTTAGTAACTGAAGGCATTTTCCATATCAAACTCCACATTTCTGAGTCTATAGTGCATGCCAGTTTGAAGTTTTTAATTGTGAATTTTAATGGTGAAATTTAACACTGTAGAAAAAATTTCTTTTGTAGTAGGTATGTGAGGGGCCAAAGTGAAACGCCATCCAGGTTGGATAGAGAAAAGTTTCCAGAGAATGCAACTTACTTTTGAGAAAACTTGAAATACCAAGTGTCAGATAATCAATGCTACACTGGAAAGAGATTCATCAGGGAGATAGCAAACTAACTGAAGCCTAACAAACTGAAGGCTTTATAAATCAATGCAAGAATCCTGCAGTAGACCTAGTAGTGCAAAGGGAATTAGCAGTTCACCAAATAATGATGTAGAAGACTCAGCATGGGACACACTAAGCCAGCAGTCAGGTACATTGGCTGAACAAGATCAGTGCAAGAGCATTTCCCTGAAGGGCAGGGAAATGTCAAGTTCAAAGATGAAATGCTGTGCCAAGAGCTCAGTGGCTTCACACAAAAGCAGCAAGGATAGAGACAGAAGCTTTTGTCTCTCTCAGCAAATGCAAAGATGAGGACGTATATCACCATCTGGAATGGGGAAAAGGAGCAACCTGACTGTGGAGGGTTGACTTTGGCTGAACACCAGATGCCCACCAAGCCATTTTATCACTCCCTCCCATGAACTGAACAGAGGGAAATATGGCAAAAGCCATATTTCCTGGTTGCCGTCAGTTCATCATACATTCTCTCTGCCACTCCTTCCGCCTCACTGTCTTCCCATTTTCCAGTGCAGGGTTCCTCCCATGGCAGAGAGCACACCATGAACTTCTCCAACATGAGTCCTTCCCATGGGCTACAGTTCTTCATTAACTGCTCCAACTGTCCCTTCCACAGGGTCCAGTCCTCCAGGATCAGGCTGCTCCAATGTGGGTCCCCCAGGGGGTCACAAGTCCTGCCAGAAAACCTGCTCCAGTGTGAGCTCCTCTCTCCACAGGGCCACAGGTCCTGTGAGGAGCCTGCTCCTGTCTGGGCTTCCGCTAGACTCACAGCCTCCTTTTGAACATCCACATGTACCAGTTTAGGGTCCTCCAGGGGCTGCAGATGAATCTCTGCTCCACCATGGATCTCAGGGCTGCAGGGCCACAGCTGCCACACAATGGTCTGCACAACAGCCTGTGGGGAAATCTCTGCTCCAGTGCCTGGAGACCTCCTCCCTGTCTTTCTACTCTGATCCTGGTATCTTCAGGACTGTTTCTTTTACATGTTCTCACTCCTCTCTCCTGGCTGCTGTTGCACTGCTTTTTTTCTCTTCTTAAATATTCCTATCCCAGTGTCTGTCACCATCACAGATGGGCTCAGCCTTGGCCAGCAGCAGGTTCATCTTGGAACTGGCATTGGCTCTGTTGGAGAAGGGGGAACCTTCTGGCATCTTCTCACAAAAGTCACCCCTGTAGTCCCCCACTACCAAAACCTTTACACAAAAACCCAGTATGCTCATCTAGCTTGCAACTACATCAAAATACAAAAAAGTAAGAAATCAATAGGGAAGTATGAAAAGGAAGAACTTTGCTGTTGTTGCTATGGCCATGCAGTAAGATACACACTCAAGCTGACATCTAAATCTAAGCTACTCTGAAACAGATTTTCCACTCTCGTAATTGAATTTTATAATGAAAAAAAGTAGATAGTTTCTTTAAAAGTATTCATTATTTTCACACAGCTCTGTTTATCATAATAAGAACGGTAATTGCTTGACATAGGATAAAGCTCTATGTCTCCCTCGTGCGTAGGTAATAGATACTGAACAGCTCCAATAAGACTTTATACTCCATCTCAGCTACTTGTCTAACTACTGCTCAGTTTAGAAAGTATCACAGAACACCCATTCCACATCTATATCATTATACAGGACACAAAATAATTTCCTATTACCTGGTAACGAATTTAAGATCAGTCTTGTGCAAGCTGCTGTCTCCTGTACTAAACTTCTTCAGGAGAAACCTTTAGAAGAAATGATCTAAAATGTACTATTGATACCATAGATAGATTAAAACCATGTAAAGAAGTGGGAATAGGGAGAGGAGGACGGAACTTTACTGATACATATTTTAAAATTTAAAAGGTGCAACAGAGAAGGCCAAGGACAGAGAAAACAAACCTGAGAAAACAGATTCTAAAACCTCCTCCATCATATCATTTCTGTATAATTTTGGGCAAGTTCTGTATCTTCTCAATATCTCCAATTCCCAAGTGAAATAACATAGCAATTCTTGCAGCTTGTTGTTCAGAAACTGAGGAAGAACTAGGAAATAAGACAGATAGGCAGATTTGCAATCATGGATAGAGATTTAACCTGAATGAGTTTAATGAGCTGCTACATTTATAGGTGCTTGTAAATTGAATTAGCCTAAATTAATCTGAACCTGTAGGAATTAGTAGTGGTCTCTCATTAATAAATATACTTCTAATATATGCAAGAAAGCTTGAACTCTCAGAGACTAGGAGTTGGAGACACTATAGGAAATATCTGAATCCATCTCCAGGCAACTTCAGGTGAGATCCAAGGATGAAAAGGAAAAACTCCATCATTTTTTAAATCCCAGTTGCAGCTTTATTACAAGGCTAATATTTAATAAGGACTTAAAATACCATTGAGAATACAGTAATGTCTACTTTGTATGCATTCAGAAGAGAGAATTTGATTTAACAACCGTAATTACTCATGATAAATCTTTCTCTTTCTTCTGTTACTGTAATTTCTTCTGAGTTTTATAATGTACCTGTTGGCCTTTTCCTAGGCAATAAACCTTTTCTTAGGAAATCTGTAGTTACAGTGGATTCATAATACTAAAATAAGCTTTGTTATCTGGCCCCTTTGGCCCCATTAAACTATCTAAAGTATCTGGGTTGATGTCTTAGTAAAATAAAGACTGTGGCATTGTCTGGAATCTGTTGCCTGCAGCAGACTCTTGGCTGTATCTCAAAGTCATTTCTCCTCTCACCCTTCCTCGACTTGGAGGTCACTTTTTTATCAGATTCAGTTGAGAAACTACTATGAGACATTTGTTTATTCAATTACCTCTGTTGGCACATAGATCACAGGTGTAGTTCAATCCTTGTGCAAAAGCAGATTCAAAACTTAAAGTCTTCAGAGCTTGCAACTTTGTCACTATGAAATAGATGGTATTAAATATTTCTAGAAGTGTAAATATTTTATGAGAAGAGAGAAAGAAAGGTAAAGAATGGTAGATCTAAAATATTCTTCAACCTAAGGGCTATACTCTAAAACAAAGGACATTTTCAAACCACGGAAAAATTATTTCTTCTCATATTTAAAAACATTAAAAGCAGCTTATTTTAAATATAGTACAAAACTGACCTCAATACTTAAAAATTCCACTGCAAATGGAGCTACTACTCTCATCTTGCAAATTAAGGTACCCTAAGTATACTTCATAATAAGAAGCCTTAATATGCATGAACTTTTGAACAACTATTTTTATTACTGATTATATTTTTCAATCCTGTTCCTGAATTATTTGAGAAGCTAGTTTAAATTAAAGGAAAAATCCCTATGCAAAGACCATGTCCCATCAAAGAAATATATAGCTAGTCTCTCAGCAAAAGTATGCTTTTACATTATTGGTATTAAAAGTATGCTTTTATTTTTATGTAAAATAAATTTGGTTTTAGTACATCATAGAATTAACTCATACATATTTTTAGAATAGTAATTAAATTAATGGATTTCTTTTATTTAGTCTAAATCTATGGAGAAATTACATAACACATTCAAAAATAATAAACAATATTATAATTATAAATTAAGTTCTGCAGGGATAGCAGCTGGGTTATTTGGTGCATACATTGTGCAAAAGCCACCTGGCAGGAACTGAAGCACATATTTTTAAATATCTAACATACATCAGGATTAGTGGC
This sequence comes from Corvus hawaiiensis, assembly GCF_020740725.1. NCBI lineage: Eukaryota > Metazoa > Chordata > Aves > Passeriformes > Corvidae > Corvus > Corvus hawaiiensis. Next base: position 8,157,492 of record NC_063242.1, on the reverse strand, counting down.
ACTGTTTTCCCCCAGGCCTTCTCTCTATAATTTCCATGTTTAGACATAAATTGTCAGAGTAGGAGCCTTGGTGTTCACTAAGACAAAGTTTACTGTACTGAAAAATTAGTATGCTCACTACTTCTACGTTAAAACTTTGTTTAAATAGACATCAGGAGTAATTGTCCTCAGATGAAAGAAATTCTGCCTACCTCAGGGAGATCATGAAGACTGCTACAGCCTAAATGTTAAAAGCCAGTGATTCTAAAGAGTAACTTCTCAAGTTCAAACTCATGAACAGTGATTTTTTTCAGAGTTATCTTCATCACAGCTGATTTTCAGATGCCCCACTCTGTTCCCCATACACCCCCACACAAGTCAACACTTGCAAAATGAGAGAGGTCTTCTTCAAAGCTTTTTAGCCATCTCCATTTCTTTCTTAAATTGACCTCAGCTAGTCTCTTCCTTACTGGTCTGCACCTGGGTTTTCTTTTTTCACTCAATTTTAAATAAAACTCAGGCATTTTAGCACACACTGCTTACTTCCTCCTGAATCTGAAGTCTTGTGCTGTGTTATCTGGCTCTGTTCATCTTGCACACTGCTTTCAAATGATCTTATAAAAGAGTGCAGTGAAGAGCCTGATGGAAAAGCCTAAAACAGCTTTTTCTCTAACACATTTTGATGTAAAGAGCCTGTAGAGAACACCCAACTCATGAGTAGCTATGTGGGATCAAGTGATCTCAAGGTGTCAAGCTGAGAAATAGCAGAAATGTCAGCTCTCCAGCTGTTGTCACAAAACAGCCTCATGGACAGATTTTACAGTTTATAACACTGTGCCAAGGGAGAGAGCAATTTGAGAGCCTACTTTTCCATTTAAATGTGCGAAAATATCAGTAACAATCTTGGTATTATCTCAAGTCCATCTAGTCCCTTAAAGATGGTTCCCTGCTTCAAGTTGCCCAAGGAGATGGTGGAGTCATCATTGCTGGAAGTGTTAAGAGGTGTTTGGGTGTGGCACTTGGGGATATGGTTCAGAGGTAATTATGGTGGTGCTGGGTTGATGCTTGGACTAGGTGGTCTTGAAGATCTCTTCCAACCTTGATGATTCTGTGATTAAGTGATTTGATGCTAGGTATCTGAAAAGAACGCTAAGAAATCAAAGAAAGCCCTTTATAGAAATGCATCCCTCTAGGGTTTTCACTAGAGTAATATATTCCACTGCAAAGGAAATTACAGAAATTTGTAGTTTTCAGGATATAAAAATCAAGAATGGTTCTCCCCTAGGACAGATGGGGAAAATAACAATTCATTTAAAAAGAAAGGTAAAGCGACAACAATAAAAAAAGAAAACCACTTTTGCAGCTAGATTTAAAAAAAAAAAAAAAAATAGAAAGCTTAATAACCTAATTTTCAGATGTAGAAATCTACATTAGTATTTTAAATCTGTAATGAGAGATGTACTCATAATGGGACCGTAATTACATGTATCACTTGCTCCTAATTCCCTTTCATTTTACCCTGCACTTTAAAGGGAGTTGAAGGGTATTACAGAATTCCAGGGAACTGGAGATAATTCTACAAATGGCAGTAAATCGGATTTTTACCTCTAAAAAGATGAGCTTAATCCAGCTTCATAACAATTACTGTAAGATACTCAACATGGCATAAGAAAATACATCTGTCCAGTTCCTCAGGTAAATTTTTAAAAGTTAACAGCCTAGATGGCAGGCACAACAGGAAAGTCAGTGACTTAACTGGCTTGTCAATTGAACAGTATCTTCAGCATTGTGGTTTACATACACAGCAAGTTAGCAGAAAGAAGCTTGCACTATACTCCTCTGTGCTGTTTGCACTCTGCAGAATCACAGAAGCTTTAGCCTCAAGTACTGTCTATTTTCATTTCTACAAATCCTAAGCTGTTGAAAAAGTAGACATTAACAATGCGAAAGAGAAGAAAACTGCTCCTCTTTTTCAACTTTTATTAATATTTGTGCCTACAGCTAGAGTGAAGGTCAACATACTACTGGGAGAGATTTTGTTTGAGGAACACAGACTCGCTACAGTCTGGGAATAAAAACAAATCCAAATGTTAGGGTGACAAAGTGCATGGGGTAAAAGCACTGCATTATTCTCAACAGTACATTCAATTTACTTTTAAAAAAGGTACAGCAAAGAATGATGTTTCATTTCCACAGAAAAGAAAACAAACTATACAACTGGTAAAGCAACTAAGGGAAAAATAAAAGTGGTGACAAAATCAACACAGAATTTTTTCATGAAAAATGCTTAATCACTCTCAGCCTTTTTGGGACCCGAACACTGAAATTAAAAACATTGCTTGAGATACATCAGAGGTGGTTTTACAGGGAATGTACCACACTTATTCGACAGGTGAAATGTCGGATTACCATAACAGTTTTAGATATCACTGTTTTTTAACTCTGCTGTTCCATTTGGAAGTGTAGGAGTACCTGGCTTCATTATTACTTGGATAGAAAACTACTCCATAGGTGGGTTCAGCAAAAGTAAGGAAGCACTAGAAACCTACTGCCATTTTTTCTCCATTGTCTCCTTTCTCCGCTTATGAATCTCCATAAAAATCTAGATGAGTTAGAAAAATGGGACTCTTACTATTTGTCAAAACAAAACATTTGGAGCTAGAAAAGTTAGAAGTGGTAGCCTCAATTTTCTTTTTAAATTACATTTCAAGTCATTATGTTCTGCTTAATTAAGTCTCTATAGTAGTTTCAGTCAGGTAAGATACTCGTTTTCCATTCCAAGGCAGAGCTCATAGCAATGACCACAGTGAAGCCATTCATGCATACAAAAGCCATTGTTTCACTGACCTGTACGTAAAATAGGCATATTGATCTTATTTGGGAAATTATATTAAAAAGTTGAAATTCTCAGGAGGTGTTTTACCCTTGGCAGTGGGGGGCAGCAGGAGTGTCTGTGTGAGAAGAGGACAGATGTCTGCCAGACATTACCAGTTCCACAAAAAAAACCACAGCAGGATACAGCCAAGGCCATTGATGAAGCTGGTGGCACCTCTAGGAAAACACATTTTAAGATCAAAAAAAGTTCCAGAGAGAAGGGAGAAGAGTTAGTGGGGAAAAAAGTACGAGAAATCACCCTGAAAACATCAGCAGTGGGGAAGAAGGGGAAGGAGGTGCCCCAGGCATCAAAGATATTTATGTGCAGCCCATGGAGGAGACCAGTGTGGGGAAGGCATTTCCCACCAGCAGTCAGAGAGGATCCATGCTGGCGCAGATATCCACACTGCAGCCCATGAAGTATCCCATACCAGAACATGTGGATATTCCGTGAAGGAACTGGGGCCTATAAAGAGCACACACTGGAGCAGGTTCATCCTAAAAACTCCAGCTTTTGGGAAGTAGCCAAACACTTTGGGTTTATCTTCAAGAATTGTGGTGCATGAAAGCCCATAACAGAGCAGGGCTGTAGTGTTAGGAGGAAAGAGGAGCAGAAAGATGCTAAAAACTGAACATATTGCCCACATTCCCCATCTTCCCCCGCATAGTTTATCGGGGGAAGGGCAGAAGAGTCAGAAAAGAGCGAGGAGTTTGAGCCTGGGAAGGAATGGGGCTGGGGAGAAAGAGTTTTAATTTTTGCATTTGCTCCTCACTATTTAAATCTATTTTCATTGGAAATACATTAAACACATTTTCTCCAAACTGACCCTGTTTTGCCTGTGGTGGTAACTGGTAGGTCATCTCCTTATCTTCTTCCCTACCCACCAGCTGTTTCACCTCAATTTCTACCCCTGTCCTGTTGAGGAGAGGGAGAGACTGAGTGGGTAGCTGGCCCTCCACAGCCTTAAAACTTTTTCTTCAAATTCAGTAGTGATTCAATCATCTCCATATTAAATTACGCTTCTATTGAGCAACACTTGCATTCATCCGTATAGGAATTTACACTGTGAATGCCAGTCTTGTTCATTGAATAAAATCTGTCACACTAAGTTTATTCATATGAACCATTCTGTTTGAAGTTCAAATCATTAGTAATGTCTTGAATTTTTTTCCTTCCATGTTTTTCAGGCTGTGGTTGTGCTTTCAGTATGACAAGTGCTTCTCACAGATGTTTTTCTTTTTAGCCTCCAAATATATTCTAGTTAGGTAAATAGATACATACTCAGACTAGAAGTGTAAAAAATTATGGCATCTACTGACTTATACATGAACAAAAGCCACACATTTTTGCAAGTATATTTATGACAAGTGCATGTGCAGAAAATCGTCATATTTTGTGGAAAACTACTATATGTACATTGGTAATTTAGCCCAATGTTCAGAAGGCATAACTTAAAATTTCCAGAAATTCAAGGAGCAAAGCATTATTTACATCCTCTGCTTGCTTAAGAACCAAATAGGGTGTCCATGTGGTAATGTACAGGCTACCTACCTAATTCTCTTGAAGTCATCTTAAGTATGCACAGATCATACTTTGGAAAGAAGCATTTCAAAGGGTAGGGGAAGAAAAAAAACCTTCACCAAAACAACTAAAAAAAATTACTCCACCAAAACAACCAAAAAAAATTACTCCACCAAGACAATTAGAAGGCAGTGTCTTCCTGTGACATAAGAGAAGTAACTGTTAGTACTGCATGTAGCTTGAATATTTGGATTATGTTATTTCACTGCAAGGGGGTGTTGGGTGGGTGAGATGCAGTCAGTCAAGGAACTGATGGTTACCTCTGCAATACTTCTGAACACTGAACACAGAAAATGGTATTAAATTTTTGATTTCTTGAAAACTCATTGTTATATATAGAAGTCTGTGTTTTTCCAAGTTTTCAGTCACAATCCTTTCCCCAAGTATTTTCTTCATTCTTACACAGTCTACGAAGGGAAAATTCGAAGGAGCAACATTCAGGATTTCCCAATTTATGGAGAACATTTAAACTAAACTCATGTTTGTCAAGAAGAAGCATGACAACATTGTTCTTGGCTCTTGCTGTGAAACAACTGCCTGAAAGGTTATCAATAATAAACACTTTGTATAGCAAGTCCTAGACAAAGTCTCCTTAAATATGTATTAAAAACATCCTGGAAGTCTTGTGCTTTTTGTAGGCATGGTGTTTCTAGAAGCAATTAGTTTTTGGTTACCCTGGGGATGTAATTCCATCAAGAATGCTGAAGAACACACTGAAGAAAATGCAGTCACAGGCAAGAAAAACTCCCACATTCTGTGGAAAAATTATTAAAGAAACTCTTGAAGACCATTGCCTGCATTGCCTGCATGCTAGTTCTTCACATTTCCAAATTGTTCAGAGAAGCTGACAAAAAATTGGGATATAAAAAATAACAAAAAGGCCTACATCTCTTGGAACTTTTCTCCCTAGAGTTCTTTGCCTTTTATGAAAACCCTCAGAATCAAGCTTCTTTGCCCTCTTTATTTATTTTCTTTTTTTTCCCCAAGAGATCTATGGACCTTGAGTTTTTCTATTTACACTTTAAAAAAAAAAGGCAAAGGAAAAAAAGCAAAGAGAAGCTTACATGAAACAGTCATGACAAATCTTAGAGAGTAAAAATAAACTGCTTCATTGCAATGATAAGCTCCTCTTGTACGTATTTTATGAAAAGCCAACTGTCATCAAAATTCTTAATTTATAGTGTTCAACAAAATGCTACTAACTGAAAAACATTAATCAACATCACCAACTTAATGTGCTTTGTCAAACTTCTCAGTCTCTTCTGCCAAAGAAGAATATTTTTGACAAGTAGCTTGACTGGTGAGCTAACAGTGTTTGACTGAGGGGAGAGTGTACAACCAAAAGCTTAAAAAAAGATGTTAGCAGTAATTCTATTTGCTCATACAGAACCTGTGTACAATACTATTATTTTGCAAATTACATGTCAATAAGACTGATAAATTATGTGGTTATAAGAAATTCTGTTTCAAATTTGATTTCATTCTCCTTGTGAAAAAATTCATAAAGAATAAAAAATGTGCAACTGATGGGAAATATGCCCATTAGACCTGAATAATAATCAAACACAGAGTGCTTTGATAGATCAAGTGGTTAAAAAAAGTTACTGAAATTCTGGCTTTCAAGCTTAAGTAAGCAAATGAAAAATAATATACTTGCTTCTACTTTGTTAAGCGTAATAGATACTGTATATTTAAGACAGAAATGAGCTCCTTTAAGAAAGAAGGCTTAACTGAGAATCCCTTACTTTCTCAGAAAACAAACCACCATCATGTCTTGTTTTTCCTAATTTTCAGGTATTCCAGCTATTGCAACAAGACTTTTTTTCTGAAAGTGGGGGGAAGGAAGGAACTGAAATTTTTACACAAGAGGCTTATAAACAAGGTCATACACCTGTCCCCTCATGTAATGCCCATGCTGTTTGGAACAAAGACCTGCCCACAAGCATTTTCCAAGACTGAGTGGAAATAAGTGGCATAGACTTGACATAGGAAATTTTGTGCCAGACACATATGTCTGTGGGACTACCAGTTAGTATGGTAAGCATGGGAGGGTGTGGCACTGAAGTGTGTTTTATTCTGTTCATCCTGAGGCAAAAGGGCAGCACGAGTTAAGCAGTCTTCAACTACTCCACTGAAGTATTTCAAGTATCTCCCAAGTCAAAAGAACAACCCTTCTGAGTCAGACCCAGGGATTTATCTAGCCTTTTTTGCCTTCTGCAGTAGCCATAAAAAGGTCTCTAGGGGAAAAATAGAAAAAAAACACCAGAGCAAAACTACGCAATGTTTTAACCTATTTCTTCCTGTCCTCTGACCAGTTTTGGTTCAAATTTCCTGAGCATGTAGTTTGTTTACTTAATAACTCCCAGTAATGTCTCATTCCAGGTCTTTTTACACTCACGCCTCTGAGACCACATAAAATTTCACATCTCTCAAAACATCTCTTGGGAAGGTGTTGAACAGGTAAGTCCTACAACTCTTTTCAGGTATCATCCCCTAGTGGCAGTGAACAGCAGTCTTTCCTCTAGCCACACTACTTGTATTATATGGGGGTTTTTTTGGAATGTAGCTACACCAACTAAAAGTTTATTGGCATTTATTTATCTGTCCCTCTACCAGAATGCCATACTAGTTTTCTGTTTGATTAATATTTAGTCTTCTTTTTTTTCCCTTTTGCTCTTTGACTCATTATTTAAACTCAAATATCAATGAACTTATTGAAAATCTATTTCTGGTACTTAAAATTCCTCCAAAAATTGATTGCATTGGTTTTTAGCTCTCATACTCAGTATCTTAAAATGGAAACAATAGCATCTTCCCACATTTTAACTACAGCACCTAGCACGTGTACCTGCAGGGTCTGAAGCAAAGCACCTATCAAATATTCCTAACACTGCACATGCTTTTGTAATTTAAGTCACAGTGAAGAGATTTTCTACATTTAGTCCTTCCAGAAGGAGAACATCAGACTGAAAATCAAACACAGATAAATGATTTTACACAGTTAAATGAGCCAACCATGGGCAACAGTCCATAATCCATAGCCGTGTTCATGGCTTACCAAGTTAGCCTTTCATAAAAACACTCATTTTATTAGCCCTGGGCTAATAGCTTTGGCATTCCCAATTACTGAGAGTTAGCTGACTCATGTAAGCTTGCTGACCTCTGATGAGTTGTTTATATGCCCCAGCCCCACAAAAAGGTCAGGAAAACTTCCCAGGAAGAGATCACAGTCCACCACTAACCCTCAGCTTCTCACTCCACCAAATTACAGAGGCCTGCTGCTGATAACGGAAACCTCAGTTACCCAAGAAGAACAGAAACATCTCTCATAGAAGATAATGTTAGGCAAGTACATGGCTATTAGGAGGCTTAGAATAGTGGAAAAAGGAGACCATTATAGCAAGAGAGAAAGGTGCATGTTCTGTCTTTTTTTTAAGTTCTGCTGTGGCCAATTATTGCAAGTCTTACACAATTATGAATAATTTGAAATCTCTCATTCCTAAAACCAAAGCCTGAGGACATTCTCAGAAGAAAAGTTAAAAAAACCATTCAAGTTAACAACAAGAGGAAAACATCAGAAAACAAATCTTCTCCCAAGTGTTTAAAAATAAGTATTTTTAAGTTGATCTTGGAAAGGAAGAACAGTTTGAATTACTATTTATGGAAGCTAGAAGTTTGTTATTTTTTTTAGGTTTATGTGTGGTTTTAATCAGCAGTCTTTCACATAAATAAATCGAACCCTTCTTAGTTAGTCTTTAGCAGTATTTAAACTTATTTGCTCTTTCAGTGGGAAAAAAAGATCAAATATATGCATATCAGCTTTCTGTGGAAATTGCTTCTAAAAACTATCACTTTTTATTCTCTTTCAATGGGAAGTATCTCCCAGTGTTTTTCTGAGTAAGAAGCAAAGACAGGACAGGACCTCAAAGATTTGGATATGCCAGTAAGTCATATTGCTTTCTTTGAGATAATCATTTTCTTAGCTTCAAATATGATAATTGTAAAAATATTTGCAGTCTAGGAGAGATAGCGACATGAGTCATAAGGAACACATGTGCTTCACATACACTCAGCACTTTTGTTGTGCCTTCTGAGCTGCATCAAAAGAAGCATGACCAGCAGCTTGAGGGATGTGATTCTCCCCCTCCACTTCACTCTTAGGAGACCCCTCCTGGAGTGCTGCATCCAGCTCTGGGGTCCCCAACATAAGAAGGTCATGGACCTGTTGGACCGAGTCCAGAGGACAGCTGTTGATGTCCAGATGGTCAGGGGGTTGGAGCATCTCTCCTGTGAAGACAGGCTGAGAGAGTTGGGGTTGTTCAGCCTGGAGAAGCAAAGGTTCCAAGGTGACCTGAGAGCACCTTCCTGTACCTAAAGTGTGACTACAAGAAAGCTGGGGAGGGGCTTTTTACATGGGCATGGAGTGATAGGCAAGGGGGAATGGCTTTAAACTGAAAGAGGGTGGGTTAAGTTAGATATTAGGAAGAAGTTCTTTATTGTGAGGGTGGTGAGGCATTGGAACAGGCTGTGCAGAGAAGTTGTTGATGCCTGGCAGTGTTCAAGGCCAGGTTGGATGGGACTTTGAGCAACCTGGTCTAGTAATAGGTGTCTCTGTCTATGGCAGAGTCTGGAACTTTAAAGTCCCTTCTAGCCAAAACCATTCTACAATTCTGTGATATAAAAACATACTGTCAAAATATGGTAATGGCAGGAAATACAGGAATTATTGTTTTACTGCACATTAGTCTACCTGAAGTTCTGTAAAAAGAAAATTTATTGAACCATTTTGCCTGTAGAACTACGTACACTACACACATACACCACATACACGCCACACATTTTATGTTTCATATAATACTTTAGGGGACTTACTAACTATTAAAAAAACCCATTATCCTTAAAAAAAAAAGTTATGAAGTACTGAACATGTACAACTAAATATGGAGTTAAAAGTAGCAGCAAAGACTTCCTTCTTCAATCTTATATTTAAATAAGAACACCAAGTGGGCAGCAAGGAAGGATCCTGCAATATCTTTAAAAGGGTAGAGCTTCAAAATTTTCGTGACTCACAACTCACAAAATTACAGTATAGAAAAGAAAAGTAACCTTATGATTCAGACTGTAATTAGCAGCTTAGAAAATGCAGAAGAGAAAATGAGTCAAATACCACAGCCATTCAGGGCCTTGAAAATAAGGACAAGAACTTTAGAATCACTGCACTAAATTTACAGTAAGCCTGCAGTGAAGAGAATTTTTTAAAAGGAGATATTTATAGCAAAGAAATCATATATAAGTTAGAGACGAAAGACTTCATATTGAAAAAAAAAAATCCTCTTCCTAGAAATAATACGATCAGGAAATTCAGAAAATAAAGCAATCATTCACTGATCAACAGTTTCAATTTGTTTACATTAAGACAATGAAATCAGATATCAATAGTTTTTTCAGAATCAGCATTTCTGATGGCAAACAAGTACCATTAGGCTGCACAGAAAGTATGACATGAGTTCTACTTTTGAACAAAAAAACCCAATTGTTTATTGGGTACCTGTCATTAAAAGTCTGCCCCACTATCAAAATAAGGACTGAATGCTAAAGCAGATCACTGAATTTTGCAACTGAAGAAATGCAATTGCTCAGCTCTGCATCTGATTCTGAGAGGATACACAGAAAATTCATTTGAATACTGTTTCCAAATCCTCATCACTGAGAGGCAATAGGAAACCAGCCTGATGCTTGTCCCGTTTAAGAGTAGCGGTGCTTCCTCATTGCAAGGGAGTGGCTCCCTCAAGGCCTTTCACACCCAAGACACAGGAAAACCAGAGACAGAAGGAGATTGTCAGCAAACAAACTAATAAAAAAGTGTCCTGCAAGCTATCTCCCACTGCTTCCTAGGGCAAACCTAGACTTTTTATAAGTAATCCAAGCAGCACACTTCTGTGCCTGCAAAACTTCACTCGGTCTTTCTATACAGTTAGTTTCTCAGTCCCTGAGGTCACCTCCCAAAGCTTTCGTCTCCGACTTGTTTTTAGAGAGCATGAAAAGCATTAATCACATCAAATAAACAAGGCATGGTGTTAATTACACAGTAACTTATCATACATAAATTCATACTGGCATTTTCAGGAACATGTAGGTGTCTATAGGATAAGAAAAACATTTTCCACAAAGTTCTGCCTTCTCTAAACTTATTTATTCTTTAATCTGTCTTGTGCATCATTGTGGGTACTAGAATATGCACATGTACAGCAGAAATTTTTCCCTGGTTGGCTTACCCTCTGCAACCAAAACCAACCACCAGTGATTACAAAAATTAAAAAAAAAAAGTACACTTTTTTTTTCTTTTCTCCTTTTTTTTTTTAAGAGCTCCACGTTATTATGTGATATCAACTGAGCTAGTAGCAGCTGGTGATACTCTTGTGATGCATTCCCTATAATGATGGATTTCATTTCCTGAGACCAGACATTTCTCAAAAATTTTAGTAGATTTTTTGTATGGATTTTTTCCAAATGTGACAATGCAAACTTAACACGGCATCATTATATGAAAATAAATGGGTTTGGGTTTTTTTGATGCAACATTATGCCTAAAAAATATTTCAAGAAAAGGAAGCTCGCTCAGATATACACAAACTGCTCCAATTTTCAGTGGGGATTTCTGAAGATATAATACAAGATAAATCTAATTAGCTTCAAGGAAATGACAATAAGAGATCAGAGGAGTGAGTATTCTGGTTAAATCCACACAGACTTCAAAAGATTCTCAACAGAAAAATTCAAGAAAAAGACTAAGGAAGGAAATTAGCAACTGTGATATAGATAGCAAAATTCAAATTGGATTCCAGAATACCACTGTTAGGTTAATGATTGGCTGTATAGCACATGCAGGGAACAAGGGTTTCTGAGTATAAAAGGTCTAACATTTAGCTCAAAGCTGTTGTAATTACATCATGTGTATGCTGCTTTTACCCCTTCTGTTCTAGTGCAGCAAGGTTGTGAATTCACCTATCTTAGTTCCTGCACTTGCTTATTAGCTCTATGTTAGTAATTATTGGATCAAAACTGGAGCCTGGCATTTACAAAAAATATCCGGAGGAACCTGGAGAGTTCCAAGTTTAAACAGTGATATGATGGCAATTCTGAAAGCCTGTTAGAGATGAATGGCTGTGAAATATGCAGATGAGGGTAAAATGGAAGTTGAAGCACAGTCAACCAGGGAAGCAGTCCATAGAAAAGAGGGAAGGATATAAAGGAAAGCAAAAAATTACACTACTCTAAGTTCTGCCTAAAGCAAAATATTAAAATTACTTTAAGACTAGTTATCAATAAAATAGCAAAAAAAGGAGACAGTACAAAATGGGCAAAAAAATGATTGTTTAACAAAACTTACTCCAAAATTTAAGAAAAATATGTCTGTTTCATTACAAAAGCCATCATGAAGACTGCTCTAGAGCTATTATTTTGGGACATAGAGCCATTAATGTAGGTCAGGCCATTCCATATGAGCCCATAGCCACACACTAAAATATCGCTGTTGCTTCTGTCTGATCAAAATGAAAACCTGGTCGTCCTTTTAAGTTTACAATTCATATGATCTTCAGTTCATTGTAGTTTAGTCCAAAAAGTACCTGGAGAAAATTATTCAGTTGCCTGAATCTAAATTTACATACAAGAGCACCATATTTTAAAAGTGCTAAATAATGAAGTAGAGCTATACTAATATCAGCATTAGTCAACTCAAATCATATTTGAAAATGATCTTAGATTTTTGTTAGTGGTCTGCAAACAATATTAAATTATGTATATTTTGCATATTCTGGACCCATCACATGCCCAGTTTTCCAAGGAGGTGGTGCATGCAGAGGCAAAATGATCTAAGCTAAGGGCAGCACAGCTGCAAAAGGAATGTCAAGGTGCAAGAAAAATGGACCCCAAATCCTACATGGTGACCCCTATCTTCGGCTGCTGGACAGGTTACAGCAGTAATAATTCAAATCAATTCCTGACACCTAAAATCAATCCAACATTTATTATACTAAGTTAAAAGACAACCTAAAAAGTAATTATGACTAATTCTCTTTCAGGTATAACCAAACAGTTAACCCAGTGAGATTAACCAAATCAGTGGTAACTGAACACTTGAATGGAAATTTCCACCTTTCACCACCACTGGCACAGAGTAGCATAATATAACAGCTTATCCTGGAGAATGTCTCCTTTTAGCGCCACAAAAGAGAAAGCAGCTCATCAGATGTACATAGGAAAATGCATATAATAGAGACTGTAAAACTTCTTAAAAACTCTAAATAAATATGCAATGCCAATTCATAACTGTTCTAGAAGAGCACCATGAGAACAAAAAAAAGGAATTAAAAACTTTTTGAGCGTGAGAAACAGTTAATCTTTGATATGTAGAGAGAACACCTTTTCTCCCTACCAAACATTCTCATACAAAGACAAAAAAAGCTAAAGGCTCAAATATATGCTTAGTTTTGGTGGTACAATATTCAACATCAGATAGAGAGAATATGGACTCAGTGCATGAACCATGCAATATCCCATAAAGCCATAGCATAATTGTGTGTGAGCTCTGTAGAAATGCCAATCAGCTGAGTTCTGTGGAAGTTAACAGAGAAACTCTCTCAAATGTGCTATTAGAAATCCTCAAGCATTAAAAAGCCTCTAAACCACTCAGCCGAAAAGCTGTCATGCTTGAATAACTATAAAAAGCACAATAATAGGAGTATAGTCTCTGAGGCTGCCTGGCAAACTACAAGATACTGTGGTATTCTTTTCTCTGAATGATAAATCTCAAGCAATGTGTTGTAGGCCACTTATACCACACACAAAACAAAGAAATCAGTTTAAGGAACCATGTTTTCCACACAAGCCCATTAGCAAAGAATAGATGGGGAAAGACGTAATGGAATTTTTATGACATTTTACCTGGAGGAAAAAAAAGTTATCTGGGGACAAGCAGCAGTATTAAACATTGAATAAGATACAGACAACCTTTTATTGCATCATTTTGCATTTTCAGAACACCACACACCATGACCTAATTAAGCTTCATAGTTACCTCCTCAAATTCTTTGGCGGTTTAATCATTAGTTTATAAACACAGAACAGAGATATAATCAGGACAGTATCAGTTTGGGAGCAGGTCTCAAAAATTTTCAAGACATCATGAAGGACTCAGAAAAACAAATCTCATTGAAAGCAAGTCCCTCTCAGAGACAATCCACTACACTGTAGGGTGTCCCGCTCATAGATATTCTATTCACTTAATCTGGGCGTGTCTTCTTGGATGCTGAAAGGTTTACAGCAAAAGCAAGTCACTTTACCCTTTTGACTGCATGGTATATTTCATTTTCAGGTACTACATGAGTTATAATACTGGCCTTAATAAATCATGTCTGTCACAAAACACAATGCAACTGAACAAACATCTTTTACAGCTTCAGTCAAATGCCCTGGGTCATCAACACTGAAAATTAATTTAGAGGTTACTAAAATCTGCCTACCTTTAACCAACTTAAAGCATCACATCTAATAAACACTGTTTGTGTGTGTGAAGAGTGCTACAGAAGATATACAATCAATCTAGAATCTGTGATTTTTCAGTTTATTGTTCCTCCTGCCATTATGTCAGCTGCTATGCAATCACAGAAGTGAATCACGTCTGTCAGTGCAAGTGAAGTCTGAGCAATCATCTTAAAGCATCTGTCTGCAGCATTGCTTAAAGGTTGTTTATATATTTATACATCTGATACCAAGATTAAAATTAGATATTTGTCCTTTACAGATATTTCCTTCACATAACTACTTTCTCTCCCAGTATACCTCCCAGGATATAGTGCGATGTGTTAAAGCAATCAGTTGTTGAAACCAGAAGTTTACATTGCTCTGGTCCCTAATGTATTTTGTTCTGTAAATGAGAAAATTAACATTTCAGTGACAGTAATTTGACAAAGATTTTTATTACTTTTATTAGCGATTCATGTAGGCTGGAACTGTAGATATGGATTAATTACACTTTTTGTAGAAGCCAGATGTAGATACATAACCTCCCATGAATGAACACCCCACTATAAATGCTTAACATGAGACAACCTTGTTCATAGTCAGTTTTTTAGATTATAATTGGAATTCTGATATTTCACCCATTTTCACTATGTTTTTGGTCTTTTTCAAACTGTGGGTCACACATAATAAATAGTTAATTGGGAATCATCACATGCCGGATAATGCGCTGTCAGCAAGTTGTGCTGGTTCCTAGTAACTTACATCTCAGTGTTTTCAGGCCTACATTAGCACTAAAATCAGCAAAAGAGATAACTGAGGGCAGTTTGACTACTCAGTATCACTATTTTACAGTATGCTTAGTTTCTTACATGTAAATATTTTCTTCTAACATAAATATTTAGGTTTTTTGAAGAAAATTTTACATATTAGGCTAGTGTTGTGAGGGATGGAAAAGACATAAAACTTTTCTCAGATTAGGAAAGATATAAAACTTTGTTCAGATGAATATCTACAATGTACAAGTTCAACAGGAAGCTAATAGCTTATTAGCACAACATTTAATGGAAGAGTAAAAGATCTCATCCTTACAAGTGGTTTTATTCAGGTAGTACAGGGAATTCAGTCTGTATCTCCCATGTCCTATAAAGACTTTCAAATTAGTGTATTTCCTCTCAATATGATTAATGGCAAGTGTTTCCTTCTTACAGAAATACCCCAAGATACAAATTACTGTGTTAACAGTTTTAATCGCTATTCCCAAGCAAACAGTTAGGCCTATTTGGACTCATTAAGTACATCAATTTCAGATTAGTTCAAACCCAACACAATAAAGAACTTCATCTGCTCAAAGCTACCAAAGACAACTGTAGCACTATAATACAATGGACTCAATCCTACATTATTTTGTGCCCTGCATATCCAAGGTTTCTCAAGCTGAATAAACAAATTTCTATTGACTTGAATGATTTTCAGGTTACCAATGGCAAAATCCTTGTGTTTGATAACAACACTAACTTTGTATCTAATCCTGTTTTCCTAGAATCATTGTCATCAATGACATATTTCAGCCAAAGTTCATTAATAAGACTTTAAACTTTTAAAGATTAACACTGACATTTCACTTGCTCAGACTTCATCCTGTACAGCTCTTGCAAGCTTTAATCTAGAACGTGCTATGTCCTTATTTACACTCTTAGCAACATAACATTACTGTGACAAGCAAAGAAGGAAAAAAGCTACAAGCTCTGAATTATACTTTGTGACGTTTTAGAATAGAAAAAAAAAAAATTTCCACATCACATTATAACTCAGCTGGGAAGTTTTGCAAGTCTAAGCTCACTCATTTCACACACATTCCAACAGTTTAGCACTTTCCTCTCATACATTATCTTTCATCATGGTTTTTGCATGTACAAAAGTTAGCGATGTATCCCAGTAATGACCTGTACTCCAGACTAATGTGGAAGTTTATGGACTAAGAAGGTCTGCTGGGAACCTACCTACTGTATAATACATACTACACCCTGAAAATCAAAAATTATTTCATTTCCTCAGATCTGTGAAGCATTAATAATAGATAACTAACAGCTACACAATATCAAAAGAATTTATGCAAGACAAATAATTATATTAAACATGGGCTATGGGAGTTTCAGAACATATGCAGAGTTCTGATTATATTTAACCATAATTTAGAAAATGAAATTATATTAAATAAACATAGAGGACTTAGAAGCAGATTTTGGTGTAACTGAGGAATTCTGCATTTGTTTGACAGTTGCATTCTCACTTTGAATAGCATTCAAAATACATCGATGTTAGCCACTTTGCTTTGCTCTTTACTGCTAATTACTTCAAAAGAATAAAAATTTGTTTTCATACATTCAATTCCTTTTCTACTTTTCTTTTTTCAAAACCTTTTTACAGAATTTCACTACTTCACAGTCATTTTTCTTTGATGTCCAAAACTATCCACTGATATTTTATTCTTTTGTTATATGTACAAACATTTTGCATTTTAAAAATTATTCTTTGTAATACACCCACAAGAATCATGACTGAGCCATTTCCTCATAAAATTTCTCATACATTTCAAACTGGAAAACATTACTAGTCCATGTTTATTGTGGCACTCCAGCAACTCTCATGGGAGGTCATACAGAACTGCATGACAGCCATAAACTTATGCTGTATTATTAATAAATAACTTACCATAAATGTCAAAATCCCTCAGCTTCTAAAGACTGCTTCAGTAATTATGTTACACTTAATCTTAAAACAGTGACATTCTGCCCTTTCTTTCTTCTTTCCTGTACCTCCATTTGGTGGAATATCTCCTATTTATCAGCAATTTATTATGAATGAGACTACAGAGGTTTAAAATTGTTAATGCAAATCAAGTCACTCGATAACTTCAGAGTGAACAAACACTAATATTTTTTTCTAATTGCCTAATACTTTCTCTTGAATAACTTGCAAACATTTGAAACACGCTTCTATCATTAGCATAATATAATCATAATGTTCCCATTTAATTACTATTTATTTGAATGACTAATCATCAGTTTCATGTTTTAAAAGAATGGAAACATATTACAAACTGCAATGTACTATCTGACTATCAAAGCATTAGTATAAAGACAAGTTGCAAGATACATGGCTAATACTTTTATTAGCCATTGTCTTTAAAAATATTCTCTACTTATTTTGCAACCTCTGTAACAGACTAAAAAAAAAAGTAAGTTTGATGCATGTCCATGAATGATGCAAAGAGAACTGTCTCCCAAGAACAATTTATCCAAACTATTGGGTTTTGTCCAGCCTATGCCACTAATAACCTCAGTTACTGGCATCATCCCAGTAAGAATGAGTCATCTTAAATTTGAAGGATATCAACTGCATTTTTATAGCCATGTCATAAATGAAGGACCTTATAGTCAAACACAGCATTATTTCAATTGCATCTTCACTAATGTATTTAAATGATAGAATATCAGAACACAGAATGTCAGCTAGCAGAAATGAAGGAAAACTGTCAGGATCAAACCTTCCATACTTTTCATTCAAGCTGTCACTGCTGTCTCATCTTAGATGTGTGTGCATCAATGCTTGTTATTTGCTATTTGCCACATATTCCACATGCCTATGATACCACATGCAAGTGGAAAGAGCATTGCAGGTCAGTACTTTTTCCCCTACACCCCCTTTCTGTCAGGTCCTTCTCTCTTCTACATGCTCATCCTCTTCATTATCACATCTGTGGTGGGACAGGCACCAAGGAACTGTCAGCAAGTTTCTTGATAAGAGAAAATGCTGCTTGTGCCTTGTTTTGAAAGCCAGACACAAAGTCTATTCATAGCAGAAGTCTACCACAGTGAGTAAGGAAGTAAAGGATCACGTTTTACTTATTTGTCCAAAGACCGGTGCATGTGAGAGAGAATATTAAATAGTGGTGAAAAAAACTCTCTCTCAGAAAGAGATTCAAGCCCAAATCTAAAATCTCAGCATATTATTTGTTAAAAGTGAATCTCCTTGAACAGAATACTGGCCAGAAGCCTGACTGTTACTCAAAGAGCTTCCAAAACCTAGAGTTGAAAAAAGGCATATATCTACTATATGTTTTAAAACTACTTAAAAAAAAATGTTTGTTGGTAATAAAAACTGTCCCTGCTGCTGGCAAATATGACTTCAATGTTCAACTTCTCAGCAACTTTTACTACAAGACTGTCTTCCCTACTAAAAATAAAAATTGAAATTATTAATGGGTGAACAGATGGAAAATTAAAGCAATTTATATATCTAAATGATATAGGTCCTTAATCACTTTAATTTATCTTATTATGAATTGCCCATTCATACAACAAAGGCTGTAGAATTACAAAACATCTTGTCATAGTGCGTTTTCCACTAGTAATTCAATTGAAGCTGCAGCCATTAGCATAAACTCTTTTAATAAATCTGCCAGTTCCGTGTGGTTTCTGTAGAGGAATAACAATCTCCCCTTAAACACCACCAAAAAGCTTTAATCAGTTTCAGAAAGTTATCACACATTTATTCCTTTTACCCTTCTTATTAGAAGTAAGATTTCTCCCATCATCTTTTTTTTTGTGGGCAGCAAAATTCTTCATAGACAATTTCTTTGCTAGGGTAAATTTCCTTATTATGCCTGTGTGATAAGTAAGGACAATCAGAGCTGTTTGTTTTGATCTTTATTCTATTTCATCAATATAATTTGGTTGCTTTTTTCCCATGCATGTTCATATCCAAGCAAAAGTTGCTCTGGACTTCTTACTCACTCTCTCCCCTCCTCTATTCCCTCTTTTGGTATATTTTTATTTTAAAGGCAAAATACTAATAGTTCAGTAAATTAAAATAATAGTGATGGAATAAATAGCTCCCTAAAAGAATTGAAAGTCTTATTGTATCTGTTAGAATATAAGGGACCATTGTCCACGTTCAAAGATATAAAACTAGAAGGAAAGATAAGGTAAAACATGACAGCAAATGACTGATATGTTAGAAACAGCAAAACAAGCCACTCAATTCCTCCAGGTTCTTCAGTCTCAGCTTGCATTTACATAGATTCTAGCAGAGAAAATCTTCCCATTTAGATCTGATTGCAGCCAGTACAACTGCTCTCTTTCTGATTTTTGTGGCAATCTGGAACAAAAAAGTTCTGGGCTAAAATAATTTTTTTTGTCAAAAGGGACATCTGGATGTTAGCTTCCTGCTCAAAGTAAAGTTGAAATTAAAAGTAAGATCAAAATTGGATCAGGTTGCTCGGGGCCTTGTCCTGTCAACTTTTGAAAATCTCCAAACATAGAGATGCAACAACCTTTATGAGAAATTGTCCTACTGCTTAACCAGTCTCATTGAAAAATAAAAGTATGGATGATTTAGCTGATTTTGGGCATAGTTTCTGAAATCTAATGATGGTGTTCTAACAGTGTCTACTTTGGCACAGATGTTTTGGTACTTATTATTTTTGTGGTTAAATAAGAGTGTGAAGCCTGTGGCAGCTGGAAATAAACAAATAGGGAAAATGGTGAGAGAAGAATACAGAAAATTATACACAAAGAAGATAAAAGAGAAGAATAGGAAAGCAAAACCAACAAGGAACAGAAATACCATTGTTCTGATAGGATAAACATGTGCAGAACAGTATTTTTACTGTGTAAGAGGAAGTAACATCTGAAATACATAACTCCTACTCAGCAAAATGGTGTATTTTATTTCTTGTGGAAACTTCCTAGAGCTTGATTTTAGATTCAGGAACAACCCGTTTATATGTTGGAAGAACCTGTTATAATCCACTGCTTGAGTCTGTTTCCCTACCCTGGCCATTCTCAGCCATTCTTTTTTCTGACCCATTACAGATCCTTTCCCCGGAGAATGATGTCACCCTCCCTACCAACCCAGTCACAAAACTCAACATTTGTTTCCTCAAAGCCTAATTTTGAACCACATTTTTTGCAATCAAACTCATTTGATTACAATATTTATCCTTAACCTCCAGGAAACCTTAGGCTGACATAGGATGACATAAGTCTCTACTCTTAAAAGTTAATTGTAAAGTATGGCAGTCAAAGCAGCCAAATTGTGACTTCTCTTTCTGAGTACATATCGTACCTCTCCAAGACGAGTGAGTATCTCTTCTGATGGCTTTGACAGCTCCAATTTTCTCCCTGCTGGCTGTTCAGAGATGCAAAAGCAAATCCAGCTGATCACGTCCTCCTTTGTAGTTCCATTGACTCTAATACCTTGTATCTATGTTTCTGCCATATTTGACTTCAAAAGACAATGACACTGTACACATGAAAAGCTTCAACAAAGCTTCTCTCACATGCCTTTTCTGAAGATCACATCAAACTCTAGGCATTAGTATCATGATTTTGATATATGCTACTTGGAAGAAATAACAGAAGAAAATCACTTCACTGTAATAATTTCTCCCTTTAAGAAAAAATAGCAGGTCTGTTGTCCAAATGAACATGGCTTCTTTTAAGACTGAAATGCCAAACAAAATTGAAAATAAATGTATACGCATCATGACAGGCCTCTGCATTAGCAGAAACCCACAGATTCCAGCCAATTTCACTTTTTGTAGAATTTGCCTTTCATGTAGTCACTATTCTGACTGTATTTCCACAGCTACCTCTGCAACCTGTGGTTCTGCCTAGTTTTTCAGAACAAGAAGCAGCAGTTTACATAATATTTTTCTCCTCCTAAATTCAGCCACAGCTATAAATTACTAAGACTAGGGTAAAAATAGTGAAGATTGTATGTATTTAGATGACTAGAAGGAAAGGTTTGATTTGATTTTTGGTTCCAAAAAAAGTTGCATTTAATTTTTCTCATGGCTGTGTTTCTCCTCCCATTCATCCATTGTCATTTCTAATCTGCAACTTTACTTCTGCAACAGGGAGGAGTGAAATGCAAGATACATATATATGTCACTTGGTAAACTATTCAAGTTGCAAGTATGAATCAGTTCATTAGTAGTGACATTTGAGGTAGAATCTCACTTCTGTGGCTAGAAAATATTTGTCACAGTCACTAGATACAAAGCAAAGGTTTCTAATATATCCACTTGTGACATCCCATCCTTAAAGGGAGAGGAATACCTAAGATTCATAGATGCTCACAGTTGAAAGGAACAGCGTAAGTCAAACGATCTGCAAAAGCTTACAAAGTTTTATAAGTTAATTACACACTTGGCATGGAAATTGGTATATTAGTCCCTGACCTCCTAGCATAATCACACAACTGTGGGCTGTGGATAAAAGGGTAGGGTGAAAGAGAAAAAAGAAAGGAAAAGATTAATTAAAGAGGGAGAGATACAGGAGGAGGAGGGGAAAGGTGAAGGAAGGTAGGTAGGGAGGAAGGAAGGGAGGAAGGGAGGAAGGGAGGAAGGGAGGAAGGGAGGAAGGGAGGAAGGAAGGGAGGGAGGGAGGAAGGAAGGGAGGGAGGGAGGAAGGGAGGAAGGGAGGAAGGGAGGAAGGGAAGAAGGGAGGAAGGGAGGAAGGGAGGAAGGAAGGAAGGAATCACTCACCAGTCCTGGCTCCAGCATCAATCCAGCTGGGATCACTGTCCAAGGGCACATGCAAACCCAGGCTTTTTGGGGGTATCTTTTAAGTTTTCTCCACCCTGGAGATAAGCTTTTCGCTTTCCATACAAATTAGTAATCATGTGCAGTCATTCTTCTAGGCCTTTCTGGAAATGGTTCAGAAGGCTTCACGTGTCTCTGTTGGTCTTGATCCTCAGCTAGAGCCCTTGTCTGCTTCTTGATCTCATTCCTGCACTTGCACTGAATTGTGCTGTGCTTATCTCCAGGAACTAAAAAAATGCTGCCCTACCTCCATATGGCCCCCTTCTCCAGCCACATCCTGTTCTTCCTCACAGTGTTTTATTACCAAAAATCCTTGACTGTTATTACCAAAAATGCCTTGGTTGGATCGACAGTTACCTGCCTATCAGAGTTTGAGACATACACATTAACCCCCTTATCTTCTAGGCTTCTACACTACTTCAGTCAAATCACTTTGTCAATATGGAAGGAAAAATTGGAGGGAAGAGGGAAGGATGAAGACAGAAAAATTCATGCAAAAGTACCTCCTACAAAGCTTTCAGAGTCACTGCATGACGGATGGAGAGCTCTGAAAGAGTATTGCCCACACAGCTGTAAACCCACGAAAGTAAAAGGGCTATTCAAAGGAAGATTCTTGTTTCTGTCCATTCAGACATAGGGACTACTGAAATAATATTAAGTGCAGAAAAACACTGGATGTGCCATTTCCCTCACAAAATGTAGAACAGCAATGACCTCAAATAGTCCTATCAAAAATAAACAGGCACTAATTGAGATCTATAATTGCCTTTAGTGGTTTACCTTGCAACAATACGAAAGCAGGATGATTTCCTCAAGAACAGGTAATGGGCTAAAAAAAATGGCTAATTACTTTAGAAAGAGTAAAAGGCTGCCCAGCAATGAAATATTTATAAATTAATGAAGAAAAAGAGATGAGTGCAGTCTTAGAAGCCAGAGATTTACATTCTCAAGCTAACATTAGCACAACGATCATGCTTTCTGACATGTGGTTTCACCACTGAAAATAGAAAACAGCAATAGTCTATTCTGTTCAGTTGAAGAAAAAACAAAATCTTGCAGGACTCAGATGCCCTGTTTCAAAAGAAGTCCAGTCAAAATACAAACAATGTGATAATGTTCTATAATCATCAACAGACTTTCTTGAAGAAACTGGTCATCATGCTTTCGTGCTTTAAAAAACTACTTCTATAGCACAGTCTCCTTCTATGAGCTCATCTGTGGGGCATAAATTAATCCTACTTTCAAAAACTTCTGTTGTTCTAACAATTTTGAGAACAAACCAAGAGAGCTCACCTGCCAGCAGACTTCCATCCTTGAAATTGCTGCCAAAGAAAACCAACAGTGACACCTCCCTGTTACTGTCAATGACAAAGTCAAGGGTCTTGCTATAAGATGACAGGTCATGCACCCTGTTACAGAATGACAACTCTTGCAGAACCCTGCTGCATATTGTAGATAACTTCTGTATTTTTGCAACTTGCTCCTCCTTTGTCAGTGTTAATTTCAGTTGAAGTAGCATTAGACCAGCCTGAAGGGCTTTTATAGCTCTCATACATCAATACCTCACAGTTTATCTTGCTCTTGACTCTGATGAACCCCACAGAATTCTTGCACTTTGCTGTTATTTTTTTCTTGTCCACTTTTCCTTCCACGCACATTGTTGATTTCTGAAAACAGTACAAAACTGCTCTGAAACTGGAGGTATAATTACAGAAATGTCCAAGTTGACTCTATTCTTGTGACCTGAACCATATAATAAAACAGCAATGAAGTGTGCCATTGTTGTTCAGATATGTTTATATTCAATGGGATATGCTAAATTGTGTTCCATAGACTTCCTGTTCACTATGAGCAAAGTAGCTAGATTAAAACTGGATTTAAATTGCCCAGCCAGCTGCAGCACATACCTGTCCATGGTGAAAACAAGAAGTATTTGTTTCCAGAAGCTGTTGAAACATGGGAAAGAAATCCAGTCATCCTGCCCCTGGTAACATTGTGAAAAAAGAATTCCTACACTGTGAAAAAAGATTCAGAGTTTCTTGGCTGTCATGTCATCCATGACAGCTTCCCATATCCTTTTAAAGACTAAAAACTTGCCCATTCTCATCATCCTCCTTTCAGTCACAACATTTTACTAAGTCTTCGTGCTTCAGAAGTATCTTTCCCAGAAATATAACCACAGAATGAATGTAGGGACAAAAAAAGCAGAGATTTGGTGTCAGTATAAATAAATGTAATTAAAAACAGACCCTTTTTGAATAAATAAATTTTAATTGCCTTATGCTGAAAGGATATTACATAATGCAGTTTTCCCAGTGTTCACACTCTGAATTAGTTTATGAACACATATAATAAATCTTTTTATGTTTGTTGAGGCATACTCTACTTAATATTAGGGACATTTTATTTTAATTAAACTTCACCCTCCCAATAATAGATTTTTTATCTCATATCTTCCATACTGTATTCACAATCTCTTTCAATCAATAATTTTTAAAGAAATCAGTGCTCTGATTTGTCATTATGAAGAATATAAAGCTGTCTGTAAAAGGCTGCCTTGCTACATGAGACCACTCAGATTTATCTGTAGCTTTATACATTTTGTCCTTTAAAACATTGATAATTGCTACTCATATATGACAGAAAGATTGGTCTCAGCCACCAAAATGCATATATCTTTCCCCTAGTTCAACCCCTTTGTGTTCCCAGAGAGTAGAAGCAAGTTCCAAATGACGCTGGTCACCAGTACCAAAACCTCTTCTACAGATCACTGGTAAATCCTCTCCAAATACCATCTTCATTTCAGATACAAAACCAACAGAATGACCAAACATGACTCCTGAATAGCCCTGATAAATTAAATTTGAATGATCTCCACCTCCTTCATGTACAAGCTGCTTTCTGTATCATTGAGCTAGCAAAGCTGAAACTCTCCAGACAAAGGCTGGGATGTATCTCACATTTCCTACTCTGTGGAGTAAACTGCAACTCAACAGGAATCTACTGCCATCTTCCTCTCCTTCAGTTGACTGCAATCACTCTATCTGGTCCTGCTGTCCATGGCATGATGGTCATGTTTTGCATCCCATGAAGAACTTAGAAGAAAACCACAGTTTCTGGATCACAATTAGACTAAGGCATTAAGCCAGAAGCTTAACTATGCATGACTGCTAAGATTGGAGTTGTTCTGCAAGTGTTTACAGAAACATCACTTGGAATCTGGGAAACTACTTGTGTCCAGCATTAAATGCTAGCCGAGAAAACTCACTCTAAAATTTGGCTTGGGGCATAGACATCTACGTCCAATAAAAGTCTAGCCATTTATATGCTATAGCAGAAGTCTGACATGAAAGGCATGAATTTGTGTTATACACATGATAATGTATTTGGGAGAATATGGCAAGCTAGTGGACAAGAAATGTACAAAGCCTGTAAGGCAGGATAACATGGAACAGGCTTTCTACTAACACTAAAGAATAAACTTTCTTCATCAGCCTGTATTTCCAAGATACAGTAAATAGGCTCTAAGACATTCTTATAGGCACCCCTTTCCTAAAGAACATATATGTTTACATCATCTGATAAGTAAATATGCACATTTTAAAATTTTGAGGCTGAAACTTCACTGCAAAAAATTATATTTTAAATTAAATATACATGACTGTTTAAGCAATGTGTTTAGAATTATGCATATTTGCATCGGTTATCATTTGCATATATTTAGTGAATATTTATGGTCTAATTAGTTGCATAACAATACCAAGCATTTAACTGCATTTGCATGACCACCAAGCTGTAAAAATATTGACTCATTTTTATCAAGTAGATCCTAATGAATGGCAAGAAAATGATGTGTTACATGTATCGTGAATATCTGCTTAGGAGACCTGATACAACACTACCTGTCCATATTTATCTGATTCATACAACACTTCTGATACCTGGAACTATGAAGCAAAACCAGTGCATTGTAAGAGAAAAGTTTATGATGCATTACAAAAACTCCATTCCTACCAGTGTCTGTCATCCACAAATAATTTGCTGGCTCAGTTGTGCTCAATCATGAATTGCTTCATCCACCAAAGGTACATTGCAAAATACATATATCATGGAGGATGGCTGCAGATATTCTTTATTCTTTAATTTTAATTCGTATACATCATTTTCCCCCTCATTACGAAAGAACTTCTAAAATACAAGTAACATGAGAAAAAGAGGTAATCCTATGGTCCACATATGCAGTGCTAGGAATGCCAAGCAAAAATAAATGAAAGTGTTAGTAAAAAATGTGGAAAACTATATTTACAGAAATAAATACTTTTCTTTTCTTTGTATATGACACCCTCATTTTCAAGGAATATGCTCCATTTTTCTTGGAGGGTGGAGAAGGATATAGAAAGGAGAGGTTCACATTTATATGCTTGGTTTTAAATACCATAATCAGAGGTCTTTTTAAAATATATTCATTTTCCTCACAGCATGTTATTTGGTATCCTCATTTATATCCTGCCGCTGTGACTGCATTCATACTTGCTTTGTTTTAAGCATGTGACTAATGGAATTTTGTAGCTACTTAAGTAACTAAAAAAATAAAAGATAAAAGACTGAGTCTTACTAGACTGTCATGAGAAAGGTAATAAAAATTATGGTGCCAGAAAAAAATGCAATTAACTACTTAATATTAGTGTGGGCAGAGTTGAGGCACCAAGTTTCATTATAATATTACTTAGTCTTAAAGCAAAATAAATATAATGGCTAAAAACTTAAATCATGTAAATAAACAACAAAATAAGATTTACTGTAAAAAAAGCATGGGTGTTGCTCCTAGAACTGATCTCCCACAAATAACCTATTCCCCTCTCCCACTATTCAGGTGGAAGATCAAAGGAAGGGCAAGCTTAGTTAGAGCTCAAAAAGTGCAATATTTTAAGTATTTTGTAGTAATATAGTGGCACTTGCACAGTAACTCATAACACTTCACTGTTTTGTGCTGCCTCAGGGCATATTATCCAGTCTGGCCCCCTTCCTTTCTCTACTAAGAAACAGGATGATTTGCTCAAGCAGCAATAGCAGCTATGCTACTTCCACATTACAGCTAAAGGTAAGGTCTCAATTACCCAGCAATCATATAATTCTGCTCCTGGAGTGCTGTCAGTACCTTGCTTTTCCTGGAACTGCCAGAACAAATGTGTTGCATGCCCAATATAAACCTAATTTGTAGATATAAACTCTGGAAACAACCCTCAAACAGAATGCAACTCTACATAAATCTAATGAATTTTCTTACAGAGAATAAAAAATTACCTGTAATTGCCAAAATAAAGTCTGTGAATACAGAACACCCAATAAAATTATATGTGCAAGGCTCTTATTACAGAGTCTTTGCACATATCAAAATGCAAAGAACAGCCTATCATAG
Source organism: Corvus hawaiiensis (assembly GCF_020740725.1). Classification (NCBI taxonomy): domain Eukaryota; kingdom Metazoa; phylum Chordata; class Aves; order Passeriformes; family Corvidae; genus Corvus; species Corvus hawaiiensis. The sequence continues at coordinate 8,130,504 of NC_063242.1, read as the reverse complement.
CCAATCCTATTAAAATTAATTGGTATCTTGTCTCAAATACATTAGGTCAGAAGGAAAATCTCAGGCTATATACAAAATGTTTGAGACATTCATAAAACATACCATTTTTCATTGTTTTTCTCCATTCCTAACTGACTCGAGCAATCAGTGATACACATTAAAATGACAGTGAACTCACAGCTGCATTAATTGTGACTAAAGTGCGATCACACGATCAACAGTGAAACTGTTCTGTAATCCCAGGATACAGAAAGAATCTCCAGCTTTAAATCTGTACCTTACACAGATCATTTTGAAGGGACTGTCTGTTCACAGTTCAGCCATGTTCCCTTCATATATCATATGCGTGAGAAAAATCAACAGAAGGAGGAAATAAACCCTTGAATTTGAGCACTAAAGTGAATATGTAAATAATTTCACTATTAAACAAGACAATAAACTTCATAATTCCTAACAAAAGTATAAGAAATTTGTGACATCCGGGAAAATATACATTAAATATCATTGCATATAATAATTTAAATATTAGTTCACATCATATTTTTCATCTGTCATTTGAAAAATTGAATTGACCATCCGGTAAAGCATTAATGGGACTATTCTATCACTGCCTAAGTGTATTTACTGATATAAAATGAATTTAGTACTGGATGCATAAACCTTAATTGAAAAGATTGGCAAAGATCTCAGACAATTAAATGGCCCAGACTTCATATAACATGTCTAGCATGCTTTCAATGAATCTTGTTTTGTTGTGCAGAGTGATAAATTTATCAAACACCACACATGCATTTTTCATCAGTTCTGTAAAAATTGATCTTGTCTCTTTGTTTTTGTTTCTAAGCAGCTTCAGTATATGCAGAATTAAAAGCTGGGAGAATCCAAGCATAAAGACATATGCCTTGGAACTGAAAAGTAAAAAGCCAAGTTGCTTCTAATAAAAAATGAAATTTAAAAAAAAAAATCTCCAGTAAAAATGCTAAGTACTGTGATTTTTAACTCCACAGGCTGAAGTAATCAATCATGGGAAAAAAAGGATGGAGAAGTACAAAACTAGAAATCACCATTCACAAAACCTCTATGCCATTCATATCTGCTGAAATTTTGATGTTTACACCAGAGACAAATCTGAATCATGTTACCTACAAAACCTATTAAAAAAATTACTCTCAGTTTTCACCTGTGTCTTTAAAACTCCTACAAACTATAGGCACCTGGAGAAGTTAACACATCATCCCAAAATATCTATAGTTAGTGAATTTCAGTAATGGAGTGCTGGAATGCTCAGACACCCCTTAAATGCTCTTTAGTTTTAGGCTGTCTCTGAGCCTCACTACGTCAGTTCAGAGCAATGATGCATTTGCGAAGAGAAGAGAAGAGAAGAGAAGAGAAGAGAAGAGAAGAGAAGAGAAGAGAAGAGAAGAGAAGAGAAGAGAAGAGAAGAGAAGAGAAGAGAAGAGAAGAGAAGAGAAGAGAAGAGAAGAGAAGGGAGGGGAGGGGAGGGGAGGGGAGGGGAGGAAAATATTTTAGTTTAAAAGGGTATACAGTGATCATTTAGTTCAACTGACTGCTTCAGGTCTGACCAAAAGTTAAAGCATTTTGTTTTAGGGCATTGTTCAAATGCCTCTTAAACCCTTGACAGGCTTGCAGCATCAACTGCCACTCCAGGAAACCTGTTCCAGCATTACAACACCCTCTCAGTAAAGGGGCAAAAAACCCCAGATCTGTAGAGTTCCAAAAAATGAAAGGACCAATTGTGTAAAACTGCAGGCAGAATAGTGCATGATTGATTCTGAGCTACTGAGCTTGAAGCAATATAAAAGGTTTCACTTCAAGTGCCAGTGATGAATCATGCTGAGCCTGGCCTGGGCTCCCCATCTGCATGCAAGGGAGAGCGCGTGTTCCCTGTTCTGCTGAGCTCTTGTGTTGTTTCAGCAGAGATCCGGCCTCAGAGATGGAGGAACGACAGCATTGTGAGCCATGTCCGATTTGTATCTCCTGATGCTGCACTCAGACACCACGTACTGTCTTGAGGCAGACAAGGCTTGTTGTTACACAAGACGTGTCTGTCAGAGGACAGGACTGTCAGAACACAAAACTGGCTCAGAGAAGTATGTATCTCATGTCCTCTGATGTACTACTGTAACCTCTGTTTTTCATCCAGTGTTTCTATGTACATGCAGGAAAAACACATGTTCCGGGCTTTAGGTGGATTAAATTTGTGTGGCAAGGTTTTGGTAGCAGGGGGGCTATAGGGGTGGCTTCTGTGAGAAGCTGCCAGAAGCTTCCCCCATGACCAACACAGCCAATCCCAGCCAACTTCAGGACTGACCCACCGCTGGCCAAGGCTGAGCCCATGTCTTGGGGTGACCTTATGATGCGTATCCCACATCACTGCCTATGCCTGGAAATTAATTTTTGTGCCTTTCTATGCCTCTAAACTGAGCCTGAGAGGGGGAAGGAAAAAACTGAGCAAAACTTTTTCAAAGCAGTTTGCAGCTTGTTCAAGGTCACAAAAAGATAGCAATTTGTTTCCCAGCTGCGGCAGGGGAGGGAGGAAGCACCCGGATTGCTGCTCCCAGGACAGTTTTTTGGCCAGTGGTTCAGCTGCTTTTTCTCCAGAGAGAGACTGAGAGTTGAATTTTCCCTTCCCTGGAATTTCGGATTTTCTCCCTTTTCTACTGGACTGCTTGATTGCTGTAACATCAGAGCACATCAGGAGGACTTTCCACCGGGCACAGAGGGCCTGGCCCTGGCCCAAGCCCCAGCTCCAAGGAGACCAAAGGGAGGACTCTAACGCTTTCCCAGGTTTTTCCTCCACAGCGAAAGATTTTATTATTTAGCATTATTATCCTTTTCCCGTGTGTTTGTTAAATAAATAGTTTTATCTCCTTCACTTTCCTTCGAGGAAAATTTATTTTTCCTGAATTTGGTGGGGGAGGGGTGGTTGTGCCTTCTCTCAGAGAATATATTTCTAAATTTGGCCAAACCGGAACAGCCCAGCAGCAACAGTGGTAACAGTGGTAATGATAAGTGTTATCATGGGATAACATGACTAAGAAGGGGCAAAACTGTTGTGCAGCAGCAGTCACAGCTGGAGAGAGGAGTGAGAATATATAAGTTAAGCAGATTCCCCTGCAGGCCATGGTGCAGACCATGATGAAGCAGCTGTCCCACTGCAGCCCATGGAGGCCCACATTGGAGCAAAGATCCACCTGTAGCCCTTGGAGGATCCATACTGGAGCACATGAATGCCCAAAGGATGTGACCCTGTGGGGAGCCCATGCTGCTGCAGCCTCCAGGCAGGAGGTAGAGTAAACGGAGAGTAAAACTGAGCCTGGGAAGAAGGGAGGGAAGGGGGAACTTGTTTAAGACTTGGGCTTTTTTCTCATTACCTTACTCTGATTTGATTGGTACTAAGTTATATCACTTTTTTCTCAAGTCAAGTCTGTTTTGCCTGTGATGGTAATTGGTAAGTGATATCTCTCTGTCCTTATTTCAGCCTCCACAAGGCTTTCATGGTATTTTTGTCCCCCTGTCGAGTTGAGAAGAGGGAGTGAAAGAACAGCTTTGGTGGGCACCTGGCATTCAGCCAGCATCAACCCACCACAGTCCTGTTAGCTGAAGTAGCAACAGTTGCACAAAATTAGTATACAATGCATTTTCTGGAAAACACAAATGCATACTCATGAAAACAATACAGTTCCTATTCCTGGAAGACTGCAGTTAAAGATGCTAATCCTGCACTTAGCTTTATGGAAACAAATCTTAAAATAAAAATAAAAATTTTAAAAAAAAAGTAGAAAATCTCCTTGAACTCAACAGTGCTCCTTGCACCTGTACAATTCCAGCCACCTGAATATTGTTGCAGGTTAAGGGCATAGGCTGAAGAGACTTCATGAGTCACTGAAACATCACGAAAGGGATGATATTTAGACATGTGACAAGAAACAACAGAATAGGATTTGGATGAGAGAGAAGACTAACATTAGATGTTAGAAGCCAAAAGAATAGTGCACATAGGTGAAATGTAATGATTCCAAGCAGAAAACACAGATGATGGAAACCTCGGGGCACAGGAGATTATCTTGATAAAATGAACATGTAGAACATGCACTGAGACGCTATAGCACTATGATGTCTGGAGAAGAAAGAGCAAAGCTGAAGTTGACTGGTTAAGCTGTAAAAGGCCCAGAAGGGTTTAAGAAGAAAGCTACCAGTCTAGGCAGAAGGGGAACAAGTGCTGGAGGAGGACTGCCAGGCACGCTTTACATAAGGATGCTGCTGTGATAAACTGTGGGAAAGGGAGCCTGCAGGGGAACCCTGGCAACCCACATCATGTTGTGATGTTGTTTCTAATGTTTCCTTCGTTTCTATGATAAAGCAGCAGCAGCAGAGTCAGAACTGCTGAGAATGTACATGAAGGACAATAGCAGGTCACTGAATCTGTAATGGATCTAATGGATCACTTTCATTACTGAAGGAAGTAACATCAGAAGAGAAAGAACCCTTTATCATTCTGTGGTTCCTCCCAGCATCATCTCTTGTATCCCCCAAACTGCACAGCTCAACACACTTTTGATTTAGCCTTACACAATTATTCTCTTGAACTAAACACAAACATCACAGCCTAATTTTTGAACAACTAAAAGATGCACAGCATAGTCATGGTGCAAATAAAAATAACAGCAGTGATCAAAAGAAAGCTTTTGAAGTGGAGAAAAATTCAACCCTTCCCCCTTCAAATGCTTTTTAAAGCTGAAATTCATGAGCTGAGTTAATATAATAATAAGTGTTTTCAAAATACAGTTTATGGATTGATGGAAGTAAAAGAATATTTGAAAACACACTTTAAAAAGAGCTAAGACATAAGATGTTCCTAGTGTTATGACTTTTTCTTCTACAATTTTACTCAGAATAGAAAAGGAATGAAGACTAAAACAGAAGAGACAAAAGAAGTATGCTTTTCTTCAAAAGGTCGTTACAGTATTTTGTTACATTTTTATACAGAAGTAATTTCCTGAGAAAATAAGTTCTTCATGTCAACTCCTTAGCAAATTGAATTAAAGTTCTTTCTGTAAATATAGTTATTCACATTAAGTCAACTCATTAAAAACATGGCTGAAGAGTTTCACTAGCAATGAAAACCATTTACAGTGCAGTTTGGCGAGTAGCCTACATTTGTGAGCTGGGCTCAACACAAAAAAATGCTACCACGAACCACACTAACTCAGGTATTTGCATTGCTTTATTGACATTGACACTTCCCAATACTAGCTAATGTTCAGTGCCGGTGACATGGAATTTTACTTTTGCTATTGACTGTAGCTGAAAGAATTTTCTTCTTAATTCAGGAAATAATGAATTAATTTATGATCTAAAATTCATAAAGTGCAAGCAATGTCTAATGCCAGGACACTAACAGATGGTCAGATCTCATTACAACAATGTAAGATGTTACTGCTCTCAGCTCTCTGCCCTCAGACCTGATCTTTCCTCTGCTGTTTCACAGCAGAAGCAAACACACTGCAGCTGCTCAGCCTAATCAGCCACTCACAGGCTAAAGCAGCATCTAACAATCAAGCTGGAAATTGAAGGCCAAGAGAGGTTTTTGACCAGTGGACTTCACACGGCAAAAAGAATACTCAGCAAAGTGAACTGAAGTCCCTTTTTCGATCCTGAGTGCAGTAGACTGTACTAATATTCTTGTACGTGTATACTGTAGCAGGATTATACTCATGCTCAGAATAGAAATCCCAGTGCCAGCACACCCAAAGGGTGCTTGCTAGGAGTAGATCTTAGACAACTAAAACCAGAGTTCAAAAACATACTGCCAGGAAATAAATAGTTCTACAGAACAGGACGAGACATCTTGGTAGAAGGGCAGGAAATGTGGAGGCAGTGTGTGGCATAATTCGTAAGAAGCCTAAAGAAAGGTTTTAGTACAGCCACAAAAGGAAGAGACCAAGGTGTGGACTGCAGTGTTAGCAAGTTCTTGGGAAATGACCTCTCAGTTCATGATGCAACTTTGCACACTTTATGTTAGATAATCCACTCCTTTGTTTCTATGTACTCTGCATAAACCCTGAGTTGATGAAAATTGGTGTTATTCCAGTTGATGTAATCTGTTCTTGTTATTTGCTTCATTTTAGTACAATTGGCTATTACTGTCTCTGTCCGGCTCTGTGAGCTCACATGTGTGCATGCACAAACACACGGCTAGCTTCAGTATAAAGTCGGTGACATAGAGGCAGGAAGGGTCCTTGCGTGTGTTCCAACAGGAGCATTTAATGCTTCTACACTGTCAAAGGTTACAGACACAAAGGCAAAAGAACAATGGCGAACTCAGTGGTTTTATCTGGGGGTGGGGAAAAGGCGGGACTAGGGAACGGGGACCAGTGGGGAAGCTCTGGGAGAGTGACAAGGGGTAGAGGCCAACAGCCAACCAGGCAATTCAAACTGGGGTATTACCATAACAGAACAATGCATCCTGAGAGAAGCCTTTCTGGTCACGCTAACCTAAAGAGGTTCTTGTAGTACCAGGGACTTGTCTTACTGAGAACTGTCTGTCCTTTGTAATTTAGGTTGACTAGCCACCACAATTCCTCCTTTCTGTATTAAATAAAAAGGCCTCCCCCAGGGATCCCAAAAGCCAACATCTCAAACAACCAAACATACACAAAACAACATAAACAATCAGAGGTACCTACAACCCAATGTCCCAACAAGTCCTCAAATCTTTCAGAGGATTTTCTCTCTGGAGGCTGGAATGGATGCTGTCACGGGTGGTGGTGAGGTTGAAGCAGCACAGTTCTCTTTGGGCTGTGGCGCAGTGCAAGCATTCACTGCTGGTGGTACCAGGAGCATCCAGAGGATTGCAGGATGATAGGTGTTGGGTGCTGGGCATCATGGTGGTGAGTGTGGGCACAGGCTCTGGCAGTTGCTTCTGTTGGGGTTTTAAACAAAGTTAAAAATTTCCAATTTTGGGGGGGAGGGGCCTTTCCCTCCCCCCCCCCCCTTACTTATAGGTCTGGGGAAAGGGGAATGGCATAATGGTAAGAAGGGTATGGAACATGTGGCTAGGGAATGGATAACAAGTAGTAAATAAAGAGAGGGGTGCAAGTTAACAGAAAACATCTCAATAGGAGTATTGGGCAGCATGGCTGCAGGAAGGGCAAAACAGAGGGGTGGTGGTAGGGAAAACTAACTGTTGGGAAAGCAACAGAAGGAGTAAGATCTGGGGAGACACCAAGGGTGTCTTGACTTATCCAGTCGAAGTTTTGGTCGCAGTTCTGGTAACAGGATGGCATGTATGTTTCTATGGTGGACATCAGTGCTGTTTTGCATCGTCTCCGTTTCCAAGCAGTGGCTGTTTGGTCTTTTGACTGCACCCTGTTCATCTTGGTCAGCTTTGTGTCTACAGGAATGGTGTTTGCTGTGCTTGTGTAGGGCTGGTTTTTCTCTGGCAGTTTCCAGGTGTCATCTGTGGCCTTTGGCTTCTTCACCCCAGTCTTTTGATCTTCACACGCAGCATCAGAATCTGAGAAGTCGCTGTTCTGTTTCTTCGGCTTCTGTTCTGCATGCTCTGCACCTGCCAGCTGGTCAGGTCAACTGCTTCCCCCACAATGCTCCCGCTGTCCTCGAGGAGCAGTCTGGGTCATACAGCTTGGCCCGTGTTCCCCCCTCTTCTTCTTCTTCTTCTGCAGCATCGGGGCAGGGGGTGCGGGCAGGGCTGGGGTTGAGGTGAAAGGCACCATGCGGGCAGGGACCCCACATCTGGGGGCACAGAGAAGCGGTGGCTGCGACTTTGCAGCCCCAGGGCATTTCAGGAGCAGCGGCAGAGCCGGTGGAGGGGGGGCACCAGGACAAAAGGTCCCTTTAGGAAGTGGCTCCAGTTTGCTGCTACAGCAGGGGAGGCCAGGTCTACCCGGCCGAGAATGGGAATTAACTCCTCCCCGCAACCCCCGTGCCACGTGGGCAGCCAGGACGAGCCGCAGGGCTCAGTCTCGAGCTAGCCGCGAGGCCGGCCCGGGCGAGCCTCCACCTCGACGAGCAGGGGTAGCCAGGTGCGAGCCGGTGGCAGGTCGCGGGCGGGCTCGAGCTTTGCGGCCGTGACAAAAGGGAAGAAGAGAGGCTGGGCATAAAGGGTGGGGGAGAGCAGGATGATATTGGGTTTCTCTAGCACTTGGCACAGCTGCCGCTGCTTTTCTGGGCTTTGACCGAAAGGCACTAGATCCCCTGTGTCCCTTTTGTCCTGGGGCTGTCAAAGCACCTTAGGGGAATGCCGCTTTCTCCTGCGGCTGCCACTCCTTGGGGCTCTTCTAGCTGCAGCTGGAACCCGCCGGGGTTGTGGCGCCAGGGCAGCCCTGTGGAGTCATTGCGGGGGAGTCATTGCCGCCTTGCTCGCGGCTTCTGCTGGGGCTACTGGGGCCCGAAACCGGCTTGGCTTGGGCACAGAGCTAACGCTCAGGGGCAGGCTGAGCCTGGCGGGAGCAGCTGGTCCAGCACAGAGCTTGGAGCAGGCGGGCGCAGGCGTGAACGCTTCGCAACCTCTCCTCACAAAGCAGGCGTGGGCGCTGCATTCGTGCAGCAGCTCTCGCAGCGCTTCGCACTCTAGCAAGCACAGCTGCAGGCTCAGTATGGCTGGGCAGCAAAGGGAAGGAGACCAGGGCAGCGCACACAGGTGCTGCTGTCCCCGAGTGTCCCGGAGTCTTCCTGGTTGCTACCGCCTTCACTTCTAGCCACAGTGCCGTGGGAACCAAAAGTGGGTTGGGGTGGGGACACAGGAGGGTCTGAGGCAGGGTCTGCGGCTGGGAAGGGACCGCCAGCGGAGGGGGAGGACCCGACGCAACACCTATCAACGCATGGGAGGGGCCAGGGATGGAGGCGGGGCTGCGCGCAGTGACGTGAGCAGGAGGAGGGGAGGGGTTCTGCACATTTGCAAAAAGCCCGCCACTGCGGCTTCCACGTGGCGTCCACCATCTTGTATGAGGGGAGTGGAGGCGGGAGAATTAAAAATAGAAGTAGCAGCTGGGATTGTGGACCTGGCCATGCTGCCACCATCCTGCAGCACACTTGAGGTAGAAAAAACCAGGAAAGTGGGTACAGGGAAGAGGTTTGGGAAAGAACTCGGGGTAGCCTGGCCATCACCACCCTGGGCAGGGAACAAAGGAGACAGGGAGGTAGCAGGGAGTTGGCAGCATCCCTGTGCACTCGGGCAGAATCTATCTCCTGGTCTCTTTTGAATCAGGGCAGAGGGATCAGGGATGCCGGGATAGGAAAGCAGCAAAGGGTTTTTTAGCTGGGGTTAACATTTCCCAACTGTTCTCCAGTACTCCCAACAACTTTTACTAACTTGTTCAGCAAATAACCTTTTCCTGACATAAACAACCATCACACAAAGCATTTTAAATACTCAACTAACCACTGCTTAAATAACCACTGAACAAAATATTTTAAACCTTCCCTGGTATAATGCAAATTTTCCTGAACAAGGACTCTTACAACTGGGAGAAAAACTTCCTACAGGAGACAGGAGAACCCTGCCCCCATCTCCCTCTCTTCCCAACCCTTGAGATAAAAGGAAATTAACAGAAAAGGATACAAAAGTGACCCATATTACCTCTCTAGAGGGTCAAATAAAGTCTTGAGACTGGTCCATCGACTCAGACTGATCTTCTCTTCTGAGAAAGTTGTTGGTTCCCCCCACCGAGGCCCCTGATAAAACTCAGAGATTTCTTTGGGGCTGCACTGAAAGGCGTCTTGAATCCAGCGGTGAAGCTCTGCTGGCGGCGCTCTCAGGGACGGTCCAAGGCCATTCACATTCAGGCACCATTTATTAATGTCTCTGTCCAACTCTGTGGCTCACACATGTGCATGCACAGACGCACGGCTAGTTACAGTATAAAGTCAGTGACACATAAGCAGGAAGGATCTTTGCGTGTGTTCCAACAGGAGCATTTATTGCTTCTACACTGTGTTCCAGTTTGGGCAAATTTAGAAATATATCCTCTGAGAGAAGGCACAACCACCCCTCCCCCACCAGGTACGGGGAAAAAAAAATAAATTTTCCTCGAAGGAAAGTGAAGAAGATAAAACTATTTATTTAACAAACACATGGGAAGGAAAATAATGTTAGATGGTAAAATCTTTCACTGTAGAGGAAAAAAAACCTGGGAAAGTGTTCGAGTCCTCCCTTTGGTCTCCTCGGAGCTGGGGCTTGGGCCAGGGCCAGGCCCTCTGTGCCCAGTGGAAAGTCCTCCCGATGTGCTCTGATGTTACAGCAATCAAGCAGTCCAGTAGAAAAGGGGAAAAATCCGGAATTCCAGAGAAGGAAATCCAAAGTCCAACTCTCAGTCTCTCTCCGGAGAACAAGAAACTGAAAAAAACTGGCCAAAAACTGACTGGAAAGCAGCAAGCCGGGTGCTTCCTCCCTCCCCTGCCCCAGCTGGGGGAAAAAAAAACCTGCTATCTTTTTGTAACCTTGAACGAGCTGCAAACTGCTTTGAGAAAGTTTTGCTCAGTTTTTTTTTCCTTCCCCCTTTCAGGCTCAGTTTAGAGGCATAGAAAGGCACAAAAATTAATTTCTGGGCATAGGCAGCGATATGGGATACACATCATAAGGTCACCCCAAGACACACTGTCAAAGGTTACAGACACAAAGGCAAAAGAACAATGACGAACTCAGTGGTTTTATCTGGGGGTGGGGAAAAGGCGGGACTAGGGAACGGGGACCAGTGGGGAAGCTCTGGGAGAATGGCAAGGGGTAGAGGCCAACAGCCAACTGGGGAATCCAAACTGGGGTAGATTACCATAACACAACAATGCATCCTGAGAGAAGCCTTTCTGGTCACGCTAACCTAAAGAGGTTCTTGTAGTACCAGGGACTTGTCTTACTGAGAACTGTCTGTCCTTTGTAACTTAGGTTCACTGGTCACCACAATTGGCTATTCTTGTTACTTTTGCTCAGATCAAATTTCTAGTCTTTATTTCAAGAAACTGCTACTTGCTGAACCATGTCTTTAGAAAGATAAAGAGTAACTTTTGTATTTTTCTGTTCCATTAGTGCAGTAAGTTTATAATCCTATAAGCAGAAGCCTGTTGGGGGGAAATTTGACAAACCATTCTGTCATTTTAATTTTAGTAGGAGTTATTATACCAGACCTATTACTGAACAATTCACCCTCCATCTGTGTGATTTCTATATTAAATATTGCCAGTTTCACATGGATGTCATACAAAGCTGTGCATTAAAATGATCTTTTCTTCCACTTACTGATGCCTGCACTGGATTGTTTTACCCCCTTCTTCCACACCTCTTTTACAAGACATATATCCCCTAAATCTATCCAACTGCTTCTTCCCTTTTCCATTCCAACAATTCTTTCTCAAGACCAATGAAGATATTAAGATTACTTTTTTGACTTAAACAAACCAGCAGCTCTCTACTGCTATCTGAAGGGCAATAAACGGGACCAAAAATGGTTGGGAATTACTTACTATGTTCAGCAACTCGGGATTATTTTACTACCATCATATTTAAGATAAAAGGTATTTTTTTTCTTTTAGCTTGCTTCAATTAATGTATTTCTTTATCTGCTGTAGGTTTTGGTTTTGAGGGTTTTTTTAGGGTTTTTCATTTTGTTTTAATAAGGTAGTTATGACAATCCACATTTATAAAGTAGCATGCACTTTCATCACGGCCTTCTTAAACAACAATTTTTCTAGTGATTTATCAGAGAAGTTCCTGAAAAAGAAAAATTCTAGGCTTTTTGCAGGAAATGTCAAGTGCTGTGTTAATACAAAGTGCTCAGAGTTCTCTTCCTGACTGCAAAGTTTCCATTGGTTTATTCTTAGCCATCCACTACATCTGATTAAGTTTGGGTTTAAGGAATACTATTCACCCTTGAACTTCTATTTATGATACTGAGAATTCTTTATAGAAATTACCACAGGATGATATAATAGCACCAAAGCATATTCGACTGGAGCTCCCTCTAGACATGCCATTTGTTTTGCAATGCAGCTGAGAAAACCATATATTTTTTCTTGCCTCTTTAAGCTCCCAGGTGCTCGAAAAATTTGTTGGAAAATTCTCAGGGCTCGGATCCCCGCACAAAGAAGCTATTTTCATATATTTTATTTCTATTTGACAGATGAAAACATAAAGCAATATAGCTAAATCCTTACAGATACTGAGTTAAAACTGCTTCTGTGAAGTTTATTGAATGAGTACTCAGGCTGAAGCTCACATTTTCCATTTCACTGTGAAAAAAACACACAAAGATACTTCACTAACAGACCTCTATAAGGTAGAAGAGCAGTCTCCAACAACAGACACAAATTACTTACTTTTATTTCAGTTAAATACCACATTTTCAGGCTACGCATCAGGGACACCAAATCAGCAGCAACATATGTTGGATGTCTAATTGTCATCCAGAGGTCAGCACTATTCTGAAGTCCCTGGAGGAGCTCCCCAGCTCTCCTCCTCTCTGCCTCTCTGCCAGCAAGTGGTTCCCCATCAGAGTACTCTGCAAACAGAGCTAAAAAGAGAAATAACCAAGAGTGCTCCTGCTGTACTAAGTAAATTAACTCAGGAGGATATTGATGAGATTACTAATTTATTTAACACATACATTGAACTCAGAATGGGAATAAAACTTCATCTGTTACCATTCATCAGTTACACATTGCCTAGGGCCATGAGCCTGCTCATAGCCTCTTCTTCTTTCTCCTTGTTTTTGCCCAATTTAGTTTCAGTTTTCTTTTTCTCTCCTTTCATGTACTTCATTTTGGACTGAAAAACTTCAAACATGAATGCTCTAGTTTGTAACAGTCAACATACTGTCATCTCACAACCTTTACAATGACAGATGCCAATTTTTTTTTAAGTAAAAACAGGTTTTTTATTGGCAGCTCTAAAAGTCCTCTACACTGTAAAAAGAATTCCTTTCTGAAAAACAACTGTGAGAAAATACATTTTCACTAGCAGCTGGTCTTCTTGACTGCCTAGATAACCTTCCTTAAGGAGAGGAGAGATACTTATGTGTGTACTGAGCTACAACTGACCAGTCACTCCTTACCTTGGGACTTTCATCAAGTAGGCTGGAAATAACTCTGAAGAGAGCCATGCCAACAAAGGCAAAACAACAAATACCACCCCTAATCCCTGCAGCTTCCAATGTCCTTTTCATGTTCAGAGGTCTACAGAATAAATGGTCACCTGGATATGTAGATCAGTCTTCAGCTATAGGCTTTAAGAGATATTTAGTTACCTCAAGGACTATGGTGGAGGAATCGTGAATGTTGTTCAACTTGGGAATCATGAAGGGCATGCAGTATGCAGCCAAAGTGGCAAAATCTACAGAGGACTGGCATATTCAGGGAAAACAAGAGAAACCCACCTCCTCTGGTCTCAGGTTAGACATTACTCTAAAGGCACAATTGCCATATCCAGTGGGATCACACTTCTGCACAGAAATGTTTGTGCTTCCCTAACCTGTTATCATTACTCTAGTAAGTCAAATTACAGAAGAAAACATTGATCAACGGGTGGCTCTACCCCAACTAACACAGTTTTCTGTTGGATGGAAAAGGGAATTCAAACTGCGGAGAAGAAAGAAAACAAGTCAGAGGACTGAAAAGTAGAAAAGTAATTTTAAGAAAAGGTGTGTAAAGGGACATAAAATAGAAAACAGATGTGAAAAATAAATAGCAAGAAACTGAACAGGACAGAGAGAGCAAGGGAACACAGCTACCTGCCAGCACTGTCAGGGATGCTGAGAAGGGAAGGTCTGAGCAGCCTGGTCCTTCTCCTGCCACATGTGTGCTCCCTTAACCAGGAGCTGAAGGAAATTATCTTTTTTCCCTAGTCTTACTGCTTTCAGCAAATCAATATGAATGTAGCACCACTCTTTCTAAGAAAGCACTTCACTCTGAGGGTTTCTTATATTTTCTTGTGCTCAACAGCTGCAAAGTTACAATTTCTTGTAAGAGAGTCATTTTCTGACCAACTTTTCAACGTTTGCTTTCCCTCTGCTCCTTTTACATCTACTTCCTTTCAGGCTCGCCTTGCCTTTTTCCTTTTCTCTATCTTCTCATGTTTATTCCAGTGCTCCCAGGTCTGTTCCACTCTGCTTCAAGACAGTGTTATCAACTTATCTTGAAACACACACGCTTGTGACAGCAACAAGAATTAACTGCCTGTTCTACCACAAGGAACAGATTTTTATGTAGTATTAACTTTAAAAGGGAGTCAGAACACAGGCAATTCATTGAGAAGTTTAGTTTTCCAATTAAATGGAAAGTTAATGAAGATAACATTAGAAGGAAACATTCTGAAAACAAAAACCAGTTCATTGAGTTCTGATTATTGGTTTTTATGCAGCCTGCCCCTTCTTAGCAGAGTAATTAAACTAAGAGGATTATGGCTAATAAAATGTCTATGTGATTCAGTTCAGGAAAAAACAATGTAAAGAACAAGGCTTTTGCTTTCAATCTTCATTCATGGGAGTGGGGCATTTTTGAGTGCAGGACTAGAATATGAGAATAGATTAAATCAATAAGACAAAGCTTATTTTTTTAAGTCTTATCACAGTAAATTCCAAAAATTTAAAATTCAGCTTGAATGAAAATTTACCTAAACGCTGTTTCTGAGGGCAGTTGAAAAGCTTTTGGAAATGGTAAAGGATTTCCTTTTTTTATGCTGTAATACAAGTACCTTAAATCAAACAGCAATCTAGTGACCTTTGTGACTTCACCCAAACCATTTCACTTCTTATTCAATATATGCAGAAAAAAAATGGGAGTGCCATCATCTCTACAATCCCAGAAATATGCACAATTTCAATGATGCTGGCTTGCTTGTGTTTTCCTTGGGTTTGCATTATTTTTTGACAACTTCATGAGAAAAAGCAATAGATTGCCAGATTTGAAAGAAAAAAAAAGACAAAAAAACCAAAACAACAAAACCACCTACCTTTTTCAGTTGGGAGCCATTACAGAGAACTTATGTACTTTTTACTCAAGAGCTCTAATTTTAGTCATTATCCCTGGATCTGACGCAGCATACAACTTGTGAAATCCTCTTAATCCATCTGATGAACCTGCACAGAAATAGACTTTTTCAGTTGGCGATAGAGAACATGTCCCTCTCCTTCTCCGTTAGCTGTAGAAAGCCCAATAAACATAGGCTAGGGAGCTTACACTGAGGCACCCCTATCTGGACAATATGTGTACACCTGCTTCTCTACACTTTGAATCAGAACGTTTTGTCCATCTCATCTGTTTACAGCCACAATACTCTGGAATGAAAGGTGTCTTATGATACAAGTCTCCAATCTTAGAAAGAAATACACATTTAACTCCACAACTGATATGCCTGGTAACCAGTGCAGCTTCTAAAGAGAGGAACACACAATGGGCGAATACAGAGAATTCCTGATCTTGGTTGTTGCTTTTAATACTTTATCTCAACTAACACAGCTACCATCTCAAGTTTAACACGGGACTTTCAGTCACAATACTTGTATGTAACTCTGTATTGCTATGGCATTATTACCATTTTGATAGCTTCAGTTATTCTAGAATTGTCACAAATTTTTACTCACTCAATGATATTTGGTTTTTGCCTTTGTGATTTCAGAAAAGAAGCCATGCTCTCTACTTGAGTACAGTAAACTATTAAAATGTAATTCTTCTCCTTCATCCCAAGATATTAAATGTTATTTTCCATTTGACAAGACCTCAGGCTAGCTCAGTGATTGCCTTTGTACCTGCCCATGACTGGGAGAATAGAAGATTTTCTGATTGTTTTCTCTACCAGTATTTACACTGTGAAGGTAGGACCACTTCCAGTTTGGCAAAGAGACAGCAGGCAAGCATCTGTATAGAGTCCCAGAACAGATGCACTATTGAATATAAACTGATACCAAAAGATAAATTTATAATAAAAATATTAAACCATCAGATTAAGACCTCTTTCACCGGCCAAGGTTTTGATGTGTAAATGGAATGTTTAATGGGCTGCATTAATATAATTAATTTATCATCATTATAAAAGTACACTTATTTTGTAGCTCCATTTTCTAATCTGATTTTTCCTATTAAATTGACATCTCCAGCTGACTTTCACATTTCCACTAACTTCTTTAGGCTTTTAACCTTTAAAATCTTAAAGCAAATTAAATTCTTCATAATCCCATAACCTCCAAAATCCTTTTTTCTTCAGTAAAAGTATGAACAGGAGGAGAAAAAGGAAATGTCACTTTGCTTTTCACTGCAAGAACTAGAATAAAAAGTCTAGGAACATATGCAACCTGATAGGCTTTCATCATGCTCTTAAAACAGTTAATTCAAGTGGATCTCATGCATGCATTGCCCCTAGATAGATTTCCCTCATTAACTTAAATAACACCAGACATAAATCTTGACATAATCTTCTCCCTGAACTTTACTGTCCGTAAAGCATATGGAAGCTTCTTTGGCAGAGAGAAACTCAGTCATTTTTACACTCCTGGTATGGAGCCAGGGTGTTGTATCAGTCTGGCTGGCAGGATGAATCAGCGAAATAACTCTAGCTCTCTGTCTTCTATTGAATCCTATCAGATTACCAGGTTTTTAAAGACCACATGAAAGGTTCACGAACTAAGGCATAAATTTACAATAGTGGATAAACAGACTGTCAGTCACCATCAGTGACGAACTCATACTTGGGTACCAATGTGAATCCAACATGATGAATATCATCAAGATCTAATAGTCCTTCTCTTGGCATTCATACACCTGAATCAGGGGTACTAGAGTAGCTGCAGCCAAATCACTGATTTCCTGTTGTAGAACCTTGTTCTGAGTTGTGTACCTGCACATGGAACTCATTTATCATTTCCCTTTAATGTTGCTTGTAGCAAGAAGCAAAGATTTCTCAGCTGGAAAAGGGAAGGAATTCTGCCTTCAACAAGAGTGAAGGAAGGTTGAAGCATTGACTATGCTAATAGTCATCAATTAGTTGCACTGTGGGGGAGTTAAGTCAAGAGTCCACAAATAAAAGGCATTTAGGAGTATGTGAAGAGCAAGAAAAGGCTGGAAAAAAAGCAAGTCCATAAAAAAGTAAATTTAAAAGGCTTAAAGACACTACCTGGAAAAGACTAATACTCAAAGCAGTAGAGGATTTCAATAATATATTATACTTGGAAGTCAGCCAGAAGCCAGTGTGCAAGCAAGAACAGGGGCTGACAGACGCTCACTGGGGACAACCCTTCATTACAGTTCCAACAGATTACCTTTCTCACTGATTGGACAGCCAGTCTTAATTTTCCACAGGTTTAGCCATCAGAATCCTGAGGAAATCTAAATTTCTTTAATCTATGACATCATATAGACATATTTCTAAATTTTTTAAGACCCCAGACAATGATCAAGACTCTTGAGTATCATTAGCATTTTGTGGGAAAGTCTGTCGTGATCCTGTTACCACATATAAACAGGCAGATATATGGACAGACATTTATATCAATCACAGTTTTCTTTCCACATCCCCACAGACTACCTTTTAAGAAAACTGTAAACTCTATAGAGTCAGCAGATAGGCAGATTTGTAAAGAAAACATATTAGACAAATCTTTTGTTCATCTCTTCTGTGGCTCAAGAATGCTCACATCATCACTGCTCTAGGTAAAACATGTAGACAAGATAATTTTTAATTTAGTTTATACCCCAAGCCCTCTTGACACATGGAGAATAAACAGTAATAAATGAGGATTTCTCTTCTCGGTAAAACACAGACACACAACAAATCACAGGAGGAAAGTTCCTTTGCAAAAATTGAAAAGTTAAAAGGGTTTCTCAACGTCCTGCTTGAAAATTAATCTTCCACTTAATCAAACCCTTATGGATAAATGTTGGGGTTTTAGTTTAGTCTTAGGTTTTCCTGTTAAAGGAATTTTCTCCCATATGCATGTTGCTAGGGGACAAATAGCTGTACTTAAGAAAGACAAAAAGGGGAGTGGGGCGGGCCTGGCTACTCTTTTGTCTACACCTGGGTGTGGGGACAGTTCGCTCTGAGCGTCCGGAGAGAGAAGCTGCAGAGAAAGGAGCTGCTGCTGCTTTCTTTTTGGCCGTTCTTTCTTCCTGCTGGAAGCAACGCCGGGACCCCAAAAGCCGCTTTCCCTGCCCTGCTGGAGACCGGGCTGT
Source organism: Corvus hawaiiensis (assembly GCF_020740725.1). Taxonomy (NCBI): domain Eukaryota; kingdom Metazoa; phylum Chordata; class Aves; order Passeriformes; family Corvidae; genus Corvus; species Corvus hawaiiensis. The sequence goes on along the minus strand of NC_063242.1, from coordinate 8,112,312 downwards.
GGCTGCCCTGCCCCGCTGCTGCTTCGAGCTTTCACTACGCTGTAGCCCTGCTCGCCCTGTCTGCCTGGGCCTCCGTGGTTTTTCCCATCTGGATACATCTCGCCTGCCACCCGGGATTTGCGTTCGTCCCTGCCATTCCAGCCTGCTGTTCCTGAGAGCCCGGGATCAGCTGCCCAGCGATTTGTGAAGCCTTTGTTCCATCCCTTCCTGGGATCCCAGGGCACCAGAGCCACGTGTGTCCCGAGCTCGCTCCGGAGCGCCCCCTGCAGCCGCGGGGGAACCATCGCACCTGCCCTGCTCACCGGGAGCCGCCAGCGCCCCTGCCGGCTGCGAGCGGAACTGCACCCAAGGGGAAAGGGCCTGACAGCCGAGAAGGCTGGGACTGGGTTTGTGATTGCTGTTACTGCCATAGTTGTTGTTGTTTTGTTTGACTGGTTATATACATATATATATATAGTAAAGAACTGTTATTCCTATTTCCCACATCTTTGCCTAAAGGCCCTTGATTTCAAAATATAATAACTTGGAGGGAAAAGGGGTTATATCTGCCACTTCAAGGGGGGCCTCTACCTTCCTTAGCAGACACCTGTCTTTCAAAACCGAGACAATAAATAATACTTTTCCTGTCAACAAGACTAGCTTTAATAAGACTTCTTATGTGGAAATGGCAGTCTGGAAAATTTAGGCGTTTTTCCCTTGCACTCGGCACTGGTGAGGCCACACCTCGAGTGCTGTGTCCAGTTCTGGGCCCCTCAGTTCAGGAAGGATGTTGAGACACTTGAGCACGTCCAGAGGAGGGCAACAAGGCTGGTGAGGGGCTTGGAACACAAGCCCTATGAGGAACAACTGAGGAAGCAGGGGTTGTTTAGCCTGGAGAAAAGGAGACTCAGAGGTGACCTTAATACTCTCTACAACTTCCTGAAAGGTGGTTGTAGTCAGGTGGGGGTTGGTCTGTTTCTCCAGGCAGCAACTGGACAGAACTAGAGGACACTGTCTTAAACTGCTCCAAGGGAAATGTAGGTTAGATATTAGGAAAAAGTTTTTCATGGAAAAAGTGGTGAAGTACTGGAATTGTCTGCCCGGGGAGGTGGTGGAATAAAAAAATACTGGATGTGGCACTTGGTGCCATGATTTAGTTGAGGCCTTAGGGCATGGGTTGGACTCGATGATCTTAGAGGTCTCTCCCAACCTGGTGATTCTGTGATTTTTTTCCAATTTTTATTTTTATTGTAACTTAATTTTTTTGGTGTGTGTTATATCATCTCTTGGTCCTATACTCAGGCCAGACCTCTTAAGCAGTTTTGACAGGTATAACCTACGTGATCCTCAAGCCAGAATGTTTCTGCCTGTGTAGAGCAGAATCAGAGTGAGGGACCTCTCAGGAGAAACCTCATTAATTTGACATGGCCTCTCAGTTGAGCAGTGGATCTTTCAGAGCACAGCTTAAGATTCAAATCTATAAATTCCACCTGGTTTAGGTGAAAGTCCTTTGTTTCAACCGATCCTCATTTCTACATCTCCAAATGTGCTTTATGTGGATTCGCAAGGTTGAAAGAGGAAAGCTAAATTTAATTTTTCAGATACATGGGGATTCACCCCCTCATATTTTTGAATCTGGGATAATCAGCAGTGGTTTTACTCAAGGATATGGTTCTGAATGAAACTAGACTGTATGCTTACATGATAAAAATACTTAAATATAAATGTCATCTCCGTGCATGTAAAATGTTACAAGGATTCCATTCAAGACGTAATTTTAGACTACATTATGTTTGTCAGTTTGCTGACTATACTCCTTAAATATTGAGAGTAAAGGGATCAGTAACAAAAAGCATGAGCATGATATTGATTCAAATTATTTTTCTCCTAACACTTTGCTTTATGTGATATGATAAAATGATAAATATTATAAATATTATAGATATGAGAAAAGCTCAAGAGAAAAAAATATTATACCAACAGACTAGCTAACTGAAATACTTCTAACCCTACACAATAAAACATATTGCAACAGCATCCCAGTAGATATTTGTTTTCCACAAGCAGTTTATAGATAAGGCACCAGTCTCTAAAGTGAAACAATGGGACAGAACTGTAAGTCAGGAACAGATTAATGCTAAGAACAGTGATGGAGGAAATACAGCAAAGCTCCCACTAAAAGGCTTCTATATTTGTTTTCTTGGTTGTAAATTTTTATTATTATACTCACAAAGTTCCCAACCAGAAAGAGAATAGATTGAAAACTTTAGCCTTGGTCTCATGATAGGCTCTTATAACTTCAGATAAATATTGCAGAATTGAACTGAAAATATTTATTCTTTTTTTTCAGAATTCCTCATACTTCCCCAGATATTCTACCTTTTACACAGACACAGTAACAAGCAATCTTCAGATATGAACTCACATACAATTTCCTCTGCATCCCTGTCCCATTTAGTATACAGGGGTTGGATTATAAAACAGCACAAAGTTTACAGATGCCATTTAATATTCCTCAAATTTTGTCTGTTTGGTACTATAACCAAAGCAGCATTCTTTCAAATGCCTCATACATATGTATCATAATTTATATTTTCTAATAAATATTCATCTTGAAATAAAGGGAATTTTTCCACTTTTTCATGGACATTCTACTTAATTTTCTCCACATTTACTGATAAAATGTGTTTTATTTTTCAGTAGTTTTCAATCACCTGTGGAATTATTACAATTACAATACTTCATATTTCACATACAATCCTGGAACTCTCTATTCATTTTTTTAAAAAGCACTTGGAGTGATTTACAGAAACTTCTGAAGACACATATCATGGGGAAAATAAGCTAACTATGAATTAAATGTGAAAAATACAAAAAAAAGTAATAATAAAAAAAGACATCGCACCTTTTATCAGTTCACCTAGATTGAAGCTTCAGGGGAAAAGAAATCTTTTTTAATCACAGCTCAGAAGACAAGTTCTTCACAACAGAATTGAAAGAAACTCTGAATCAAGCAATTATCCAAATTTCTGTAGCAGGCCAGCATTTGATTTTGTCTCATTTTTCCAAGATTAACTGAAGAAACTTTAAAAAGTAGGCTTTCTGAATTAAACATTAAAATGCATGACAGCCCAAACTGTATGCAGCAATTTCACTCACTTTAATATTTAATTCAGCACCAAAACTACATTGCTAACTTAGTTCATTCTGCCACATAAATTTCAGTTCACTGTGGCATTTATCTTAGACTATGCTTCATTCCTCTGCAGCACTCATCCAAATGCAGGAGTAAGTCACAGAATCTCTGTGCTAGGCAGGATATTGAGTTTGTGACACAAGAGCAGGAATTATCTGTGATTTTTTTATTCCTGTGTTGGTAAATTAGTGAGAAGACTGCTCACATGGATCTCCACTGAGGAGACAGCAGAGTAAGACCATGGAGGTTTGGAGTGAAATATCTCCTATGGCACACATCTCCTCTGAACTTGAGCAAATCATCTATTTCCCTTTGTTGTGATTCCACTCTCTAAAAGACAGGGTAAGCAGTCCCTAGTAACTTTCAATACTACAAGGATTTTAAAAACACCAAACAACATACTCATAGTTCTTTCTAACAGAGATGAGAATGACACACAGATTGAAAATACCAACAGTTGTTTATATCACACAGAAGGAAGAACAGTGCTACTGTGAGCTGTTCCAGGCTAAATATTTCCCATGCCCTTTGCACTACTTTTTACTCCAGAGCCCTTCACAAGTAGGCAGCTTCAAACATTTAGTGTAAACTGGAAAAAATGACAGGAGGATGTGAGCTGATGGGGTTAATATGTGGGAGACACCATCTTCTTTGATTTCTTCTTATTCTTGGGACCCAACCCCTCTAGTTATCTATTCTCTTTCTCCCCTTTCGTTTTCTTCCTCCTCCATTCTTTCTTCTTCTTTATCACCTGAAACTCTGCAGGAAGGCAATTTCCGAGTCTTGTTGTTTATATTTGTATTAGGCTGGGTCAAACAATCTTGGCCTCTGCTCTCAGGTGCAACTCAAAGCATCCTGCAGACAGTCCATCTGCCGGTTTGCCCGCCCCAGGACTGGAAGCCTTCCAGCTGTCTCGGCACCACTCCACACTTGCATTAATTAACCCAGGCATATGCTGATGAAGCTGTAATGCTTTCAGAGTCTGGCAAGTATCTCTGTTGTGCTCTGCAGTTAGAGTTGTTACAGGCTGCTACTCCTCATTGTCACAAGTATCTTTGCATTATACTTTATAATGCTTCCGTTGATTAGTTGCTACATCACCCACTTGGTTTTATCTTTTTTTTTGTAATATCAATTCTCCTATCTTTTCTGACTTCACCATTACATTTTTCTTTTCTTTTATGACTTTTATCCACACTCTTCCTTCTCTTGTTTTGGTATCTCTGTTCTATTGATATCTCACTCTTTTTTTCCTCTTTCAGCTTCTTAAAAATTAACTAATCTATTATATTATTACTAATTTTAACCTTCTCTACACTCTGACCTTTCTGATGAAAAGACTGAGTACAGGAGCACAACTGACAAAAGCAATTGTGTTTTTCAAGAGGAAGTCAGTACTTGAGATCTATAGTGCCATTAACCACTGCAACACATATGAGTTGACAGCAACCTTTTTTTTCTCATTTTATATTTATGAAGCTCACTTTCTGCTTTCCTGGAAAGTGAGTTTTAAGGCAATAGAAGGAGAGAGGAAGTCCTAACACCAGACATGCTGCCTTCCATAATTTGAAGTATTTGTAGGCTAAGAAGACAAAAGATTCCTGTTCCCTGGTACCTTATGGCACTTCTCTTAGACAGAGAGAAGGCTGCTGGCAGCTGCTTCCTGTGTTTGCACCAGCTCTTGGCAGTTCTCTGCTCCCACAGAGTGTTAGTTGCATGTATCACTCTCCACACGCGCTCTGATGATGGAAGAGCGCTGCTAAAAGCACAGCAAAGAAAGCTGTCTCTTAGGGCCTAGTACATCCAATAGCTAAAGAACTGTCTGCAGCTCCTTTTATGGCTGTTGAATTAATAATTTCAGAGAAATTCTTAATCTATCCTAGCAATTTCCCCTCTGTTTTTGCTCTACGCCTACCAGTCTTTCTCTGCATGGTGCATGGACCACATACAGGGCAAATCAACAATTTCTTCTTTCTCTGAACATGTATTTGTAAAAGAAATGTTAAAATTCCTAGGAAGGGAATGTGGAGGCACCAGAAAGAACGAGAAGAGAAAGGGTTAAAAGGATGACAAGTTTGGATGACACAGCCCATCATGAAGATCCCAAAACATCTATCTACACATGATTTCTCAATAACACCCAGAACGTGAAAACAAAGGACACTCTAAAAGAAAGGATAGACCATAGCCATTGGAGAGGATGGCAGGAGATACAAAGAGAAAAAATAATATGTAAGCAGTGCTGCCTAAAGATTCTCAGGGGTCAAACACAATGGAGACACACCATCCACAATTCACATCCAGAAACCAGCCCATGGGTGCCAACCACGCTAACCAAACATTTCTTCTCTCTTCCTCCTTCTGCAGCCTACTCCACACAAAAGGAGGGCAGTCATCTCCATAGCTACTGCCCAGCCCAATGTGCTCACCATCTTAAACACATTAAAAAGATATTTTAAGGAAAGCAATCTATCAAGAAACAAATACAGAGACATCAATTTAAACCAATACACTTCCACAGGCACTGGCACTTTCCAAATCTCAGTCCCCTTGGAGCAAATACAAAAGATACAATATCACTGTCTGAAGGAAAACCAACTAAAACTTTGTTTTCAAAAGGTTGTAACATGAACTGGAACAGCACAATGATTAAATAAGTCCAACTCTGAATATGGCTAAAACAGTCTCAAATATGAATACTTAGAGAAAAGGCTTCTACTAGGCATTTATAGAGTCTCTGTAAAAGTCAGGACTCAGTCAACCATTTACACAAATATGCTACAGTGTCAGCAGAGCAAAGATGGCTGGCCAATAACTTCTGGCACAGCTCTCACCCTGCAGTGAAAAATTTCTTCAAATGGTTGTTTACATGGTAGATATCATTCCTCTGTGGAAATATTTTGCAGGATATTTTTTCTCCTTAATCAAGCTCTGTGGCTGATTTCAACAATTCCTATCAGGCTGAAAGGTTCAAACTCCAGCAAAGGTCTGAATGCAATATTTTTTAAAAATTTACAGCAAGTGCTCTAAACTAATGATGAACCTATAATTAATGACAAACCTATTCAGTAATTAACTCCCCTGCATTTCATTTTAGGCTAAACTTGTTACATGATGCACTGGTGCTAAATGGATGCCTTGTTGCAGGGTACTGACTGAGACTGTTTCACAGATACCACTGCAACTCCAGTTGCAATTTTTCAATTCTCAGACAACTTCCCTGAAAATGGATTGTAAATAACAGAATTTGGAGAGCAGGGCAGGGGTGGGTGGGTGTATTTTTGAACCTGCATTTAAGTAAACTCCTCCATCACAGTGCAAGATGTTGATGGGACTAAAGAAAACTTGTATCACAAAATACTGTGAGAACGCCTGGGTATGGAGTAGCCTCCTGAAAAATGCCTGTAAACATATATCCCCCAAAAGACCAATTATTGGGCAACTTCAGAATCAAAATGAATTCTCTCATATCTTTGGCCAACACACTAACTGCTTTGGAGGTTAGAACCAAGACCCAAAATTAACATCAGAAGCTTGAAATCAATGACAAATAAAAGAAAATGAAAATTATAAAGACAGCATTATAGGGAAATATGAAAAAAATTACAGATTAGGAAGATCTTAAAGACTTGAATATTTATCAATCCTCTAAAGATGTGGTTATAGAGAAATGAAGTCTGAAAAGGACATACAGACATCAGTTACAGAATTACCTAAAGTGGAGGAAGATTTCAAAGTACTGAGATCTTATCATTAGACCAGGGAAACTAGATTTCAGCTTCCTAAGCTACTTCTATGAGACAAGAAAATAAAAAAAAAACCCAACACTAAAGAGATGAAACAAACTAGTAGTCAAACACTTAAATAAGTACAGTAACAATTACTTCCCCATTACCAGGGAGAAGGTGCTGCGTCTTGCACCTCACCAGGTTAAAACAAGTTTGCTTTTTCTGAAGTTTTTGCAACTAGAACTGCCAAGTTCACCACCACCACCTCCATCCTCAGTTCCCAAGGATGGCACTACCAGTGTGAGAACTCCATAGAGAAATCACCCTTATCTGTGTATTGCTTAAGGGTAAGAAGCCTCCTACTCTACACACTTTGGACAGGACCTTGACAGTCTGTTGAGGCACTGGGTGACAAGTGCTGCAGAGCAAAAAAAAAGTTGCTAAACAGAACCCACTCCTCCACAACCTTTAGTACAAGTGAGTTTTACATCCCAATGGGTTCTCTCTATAACAACACAGAGCCTGGTATTTCTGAAGACAACATTTACAACACAATTGGAAAAGGGCTTCCATCGGCTATGTTACACAGGAGTGTAGTTCCATTATTAAGCTCCTTACCTCAATCTACTAGTGAGCAAGTTGTGGCTGTGGGACTGCACACATGGGTGCTTCAGACTATGCTGAAACTGAAATATATACCCTGGCTCACTAGGTATACAGTTTTAAAGAGGAAAATATCCTTAATCCTATTTGCAATAAAGTGTTCCCAAGAGAAAAGTTATGGTTGAAGTGTTGGCTGATGGCCCAAATCTTAGGCTTTTGGGATAATTTGGAGAGGGTAATGCTTCAGAAGATTTCAGAGAAAATGTTTTTCCTTTTTTTGCTCCTGAAGCTGATGAGTCAAAGGGAAGTAGAAGATAAATGAACTGAACTGAGTTCTCATTGATTTATACCTCACAACTTACCCTAAAATGTGGATATTTACAGGTGGATTTGGCAGCCTCAGGCTGAAATAGTATGAATTCATCTGGAAAGGGCATTTTGAAAAATATTGGTTAACAAGAAATCACCTTCAAAGCAAGTTTTCTTATTCTCTGTCTCTGTAGAAACAGAGAGAATATTTACAAGTCCAAATGGCAAAGTAATATAAAATACAGATATGCAATCAGTCACAGCCTGTGTCATTAATATGAAAACTGCCCAATACCTGTAAGTTTCTTCCTCTAAGAGAAACATTTAATACTAGCATTTGCAATAGTTGTCTAGAACATTATCTCCTGTATAAATCCACCAGATTGACAGAAAAGGCAGCTCTTCAATTTGTTTCAGGAACTGTAGATGTATTTGAAACTTTAATATGTACTTAAGGGTTTGGTTCTTTATCCTCTGTGTAATTCTCTGGTATTTTCCTAGCTTATTTTAAAACTTTTAGCTCTTGTAACTACCACAATCTTCACAAAGGGGTTCTTTTGCTTTGGTCTGATTGGTTTTTTTTTGAAGTCAGTACACTCCAAATCAGTTGGAATATCAAGGGGAAAAGAAAGGTGATTGTATATAGCCCAATATTTCAGGATTTATTTCTAGCTGGCTGGTACAATAGATTAGTATATCCCTGAAATATTAATTTTCATTAGACTGCTACAGCAGAAATGTAAACTCAAAACAAATTAAGCAAAAAGTAGTGCTGACACCATTTAATAAATTTAAGTTCTATTTCTTTCTGTATACTTTTCTGCACTAAAATCAGGCAGAAATACTCAATATCAGCAGTAGATAGCAAAATACACATTATAACATTTTACCAAATTTTCATGCTAGTACTTTGCATGGCAATAATAATGGAGAGGAAAGGTCAAATTTAAATCTATATCCCACTGCATATTCTGTTGATATTTATCTCCCTTTAATATTTAGATGAAATTACTAATTTCTTACACCATGGAATCTCTGATAACATGGGTTATTTTCCTGCATAAATACTGACTGCAATTACAATGTACCTTCAGTCATCCCACACAAGTCATTGTGTGTTCTGAATTATTGAACATACTGTTCTCCTTACAAAAGTTCTGTCAGTAGTTTTAATTGGAGAACTTACCCTGCAACGGAAGAAGCACATTTACACCTCTGAATAAGAAAAAACATACTAAGGCAGGGCTGGAAGAGGCCTCAAGGTCCACAAGTCTGGCCTTCAGTAGGAAAGGAAACTCATGTAGATCATCTCTGACCAATATCAATTTTTTTGACTCTATACAACATGAACTAAAGGAGGTTCCACACTCTTCCTTGGTAGGCTATTCCAGTGGTTTATAAACCTCACTATTTAAAAGTGGTTTCTTCATTTGTTAACGACATCTACAGATTATTTCTATTTTCTCCTAGTACTACTGGGGAGTGGGGAAATAATTTCCATCTTTTTATCAGGGATTTGCACATCTTGCAAAAGAGATCATCTCTTTTTAAACTTACCAGGGGGGAATTCTTTCACGATTTTCACTGTTTTCCAAACCTGTTGGATTTCTCTTCTTCTGGATATCCTTCACTTTAGCTATACATTCGTTCAAGGATGATACTTAAAGCTTCATGTGCTGTTCCAGCTGAGAGTTTTATTCACATCAGAGAATAATAATTAAATCTCACGTGTTACAACCAAAATTCCTGCTACTTCATTTCAATTTAAGACCTGTGATTTTACTCCTACAAGGAAAGGAAAGAAGTTTATTTGACCTTTTCCTTGTTCTAGACGTGGCTGACCATCTGCTGCAAGCTGCAATCCTCCACTGCAGTACCGGTGATTAGCTGGTTCATCATTTCTCAAAGCTTATTCTGGTGTTTTCCTGTAATATTTAATATATACCAAACACATTTAAATCCAAAGATGTTCTAACTATATGCTGCATTCTAACAACAAACCTATATTTGAAAACATTAGATAGAGCTGTACAAAGGAAGGCCCTTTCAATTTGACGGAAAACCACAGAGTGTGGGGTGGGGGACAGGGGATCAGCCAGTTGCACATGTACTGGTCAGCATTTTCACCTGGGCAATGTCACTGGTCATTTTGCTCATATCACATAAGGCGATATCAGAATTCTTACAGGGTTAAATATCACAGACTGCTTTCTATTTCTGTATCCACTAGATCAGCATTTTTCACTGAAGAAAGTAAACAGATTTTTTGACCCACTTTGCTCTTGTCAAATTTATCTGGTTGTTTTCTTCTTATTTCTTTATCCTCTAGGTTCTATAAATTGTTTCATAATTCATTTAGAACAAATTTTTTCTTCCCTACCACTGCACATTGTGCTCATTTTTTCTTCACCCTTAAACTACATTTTCTATATACTGTTTGCTCTTCTTCAGTCACCTAGGATCTAACCTGTCCTCCATCATTTCTCAAAAGTAACTAATGATTCAAAAAGTGCCTCTTTCTTTTTTTTAAGCTGTTGAGAAAAAAATACGTTACAGTTTGCCAATTAGAAACAGCCAAATTAATGAAAGACTCTTAAAACTGTTCTTTCTCTGCCCATATTAAAAATTAATGCGTTAGAAATCTAATTACAATGTATCTTTATTCCGCAAAAACAAATGCTTTAATGCTGTCATTTGTTTGAAGAGTGATGGATATTTTCCTTTATTTCTCCAATTTTTCCATGAATCTTTTCATCTTTTTTGCCAATTAGGCAGTTTACATGTCAGTTTGGTTCTCCATATTATGTGTTCACTTATATTATCCCTTTATTATTGTCTTCAGCCTTTCTTTTGCTCCTCAGATACAATCCAGATGCAGAAAAATTATTTTTGAGCACACAAAAAGTAAAGGAAGTACCTTCTCAGTCGTTACTGATTAAATTTGAGAAGCAATGGAAGAAGGGTGAACAGACAGGAACTCAAAAAGAGTACACAAAATATATTGAACACATAAGCAAGAAATGAGGACTACAGAAAGCACTGCAGAAATATTGAAAAGACCCAAACCAAACCAACACAACCAATCAGAAAAGCCACAAAATAAAAGAGGACAAAACAAACCCAAAACAACAAAAAAAAACCCCAGTCTCTCCATATACTTTCATATCCCTCCTTCTGCAGTAGTATAGATTGCCACTGTTTTTTTAACATATTCTATTTTCTCATAACATATTTAGAGAAGGTATGAAGAGAAAGCTTTATTACTTAGCTGTTTTTCCCAAGAGACCCTGCCTGTCATTTCCAAAAGACTGATTTTCCCAAGTTTATTAACTTTACTCTGCCGCTTTATTCCTTTCTGTGGGATTGTGAACACTGTCATTTCAGAAACCCTTCCAACACCTTAATAGGTCACTTTAACTTCTCCCTACATTCTCCCTGTGGAGTGAGAATATAACCTAAAATAGTCACATTCTGTACCTCCTCCACCTTCTGAAACAAAAGCCTGTCAGTGTGGCTTTGCAGTGCCACTCAGGCTTGCTGCGACCTGTCAGGCTGTTTTTCCTCAATAACTGAAGTCTAACATTGTCATTAGCTTCTGTGCTTTGGATAGCTCTTTAAATTTCTCAGAATCAGACATATGACAAATAGAAGAACTTCTTGTTCTTCTTATGCTTAATCAGTGACATTGTGTATTTGAGTAAGTTTGAAAAGCAGATCAAAGTCTTGATGAGCTATTGAATACAACAAGTGAAAAAACTTGCAGTGTAGTTAGACAGACTTTTCCATTTTTACTCATGTTGATAGTACCTTATTCCATAAGTAATTGCACTGATTTAGCTCATTATTCCAGGTTTAAGGATAAAAACTGCCAGAAAGAAAACTTTGGCCAAAATAACAGAGGGAGGGAGGAGCATGTGAAATCAGTGACATGGCACTTAACTTTACAATTCCTAATTAAACAGTTCTCTCTGTAGCTACAATTGTGGGACTCACAACTGATGACTGTAAAATCACATTAATGATTTACTCATGTCCAATGAGAAATTTAAACCAGTTAGATTAAGTATTTTTCATAAAATACAAATAGCAGATGAAAAAATGTGCAGATAAAGCAAACCAAGATGGATAACTACTGCTATTTACATAAAAGTATGCAGCAGCACAGTTGATAGACGTGTAACATACAATGTTTAATTAACAATTTAATTGGGGAATACAAACATACACTGGAGAATTCAAAGGTAGGATTTTCTTCGGTGTGACTTGACTCTCATAAATGTAAAATGTAAGAGAACAGAGATCAGCTCAGCACCAGAATGACATGTATAATAGGATACATTGGAGACATTTTTGTCCTTCACTACCCAATATCTACAAATAGAAAAGAAATAGAACACTGTCAAGGATGTTTATCTAGAATAAAAAATTAATTTTGAAGTGCTCTTTTCCCTCTATTCACTATAAAAGAAGTCAAAACTAGTTTCAGTGTGGACATGAAAGTCCTCTAAATTATGATGAAATCAATCCTCTACAAATTACCAGTTCTACAGGTACCTTCCTCAAAGCTCACACATAACTCAGATAAATAATTTCAACTCAAAAGAATAATTCCAATTGCATACATGATATAAAACAATACTGATTAAGTAGAAGTCCGTGTAATCCTAGGACTATAAAGACTCCCACTGGGTGAGCAGCACCGGCACATGAAGCAAAATAAGGTGCAGATGTCAGTGTAGGCAGGTGGTTGAGAAAGAGAAAAGAACATGGAGAAGCTGCAGATAAATGCAGAACACTTCCTCTGAAGCCATACCTATGCATCAAGTCTAACTAGGACAGTCTATAGTTTACTGTAGTGTTTGTTACCACGACCAAAGGGGCAGTGCCATCCATCTGTGTGCGAATCCTATTGCACTACAGCTGCATGTGAAGTTTTTGCTCAAAAATAATAGATCTCTGCTGCCAGGACATTCCAACAGCCACCTCTGGATTGTTCACTTGCCTGAGGGCCCAGCTGACATAGGAAAAGCCATAATCTCAATACAGGAAATGCATACATCATACCATGAAGAGGAACCACTGGTACACAAGAAATGTTGGAAGCTACATTAGTAACTTGGCCTGAGGCTTATCTGGAGCAACATGAAAAAGCAGCAGAAACAAGCTGAGTCAAACGTTTTGGGTTAGAAGTAGCCCATGGGCTAATGGCTGCTCCTCCCTGTTCTCCATATTCAGTAACACATTGAAGCAACTTTAATGACTGAAATATTTTGATTAATGGCTTAAACACTGTTATAAAGGACGTTTTGCCCAATATGAAAAAAACTGTATAAAGAAGCTGTGACCACCAAAGGCCACCCTTCCCTGAATCTGCCTCCTGGAACTTTGGACTGTGAGTTAAGCCACCTAAGGGAACTTGAGATAAACGTGGCACTCTTGGCCAGTTATCTCAGATCTGGGGAGAAGTAAACAAGGCTGAGGGGGAAGAATGTAAGAAAGCCACACCCAGCAGCTGTCCTGAAAATCATCTGTGGGTTGGAGTGGAGTGGGGGGTTGAGGGAATCCATAGCCCACAGTTTCATCTGCTGAGGCCACATTTGCATGCACTTCCTCTAGTCTCTCCAAGGAGGAGAGGTTTCAGGTGTGTGTTGTAAACTCTGGTCAGAGGGAGTGAAAACCCATCCTCCCTTGCACAAATTGGCTCAACTGTAAATACCACTTGCCCCAGGAAGGCCACATTCATGGGACACTCTTGTGAGAAGCAGTTAAGGAGGTGTCATAAGCCATCAAAGACTCCCAAAGTGCCCCAAATCAGACTGATTCCTGAGGCCTTGCACCAGAGCACTGCATGTGATCCTCAGTGATGCAACAGATCCAGAGTCTCCAGGGCAAGAGACAGTGTCAAACTTGCCCCCTCCCAGGGGAGTAACCCAGGCATTCCCACCTGATCTGAACGTATATTAATCCATTGAACTCTATATTTTCCAGAACACTCACCATCAAGAAGACCGAAGAAGAGGATAAATAAGACACCATTGGGATCCTCTTCTTCCGGTCTTCTTGATGGTTGATGGTGACAGTAGTGATATTTTATACTTAGTCTCTTTGTGACTCTCGTTCTCTCCCCTCCCCACCTTTTTTTCTATTTCTTTCTAGCTCTCTCTCTCTAACTCACATTTCCTGTTAAATAAAATCCATACTATTGACTTGGGCATGTGATGTTGTTTGCTTCTTAATTCAGGGAGAGTCATCTCTATAATAATTTTAATAACTGGCTCATAGCATCTACCTCTTCAAGGTAACCCTGATATATAGCAAACACCTACTGCAAGTTGTTAACTGGACCCCAGACATTAGTAGGGTAAAAGGTACATGACTACAGGATTAAGCAGGCACAACAGCAGAGGCAAACTCTGTACAAGAGCAGAACATAGTACGAAGGCCTTATGATTGCATTTCAAATATGTCATCTTGGAAATGGTCAGTCTTCATATTTTATTAATGTTTTTAGTGAGGGAAGACAATAATATCAGGATGCTTTTATGGCAAATCTAATTAATCACACCAGCATTTTGAAGACTCTTCAGTTAAATTTTCAATTTTTGCCACTTCGTTCAGATGTTTTTAGCTACTTTCTTCATTGAGCACTGAAATGGAGGATTTTAAAGAAGCAAACAAAAAAACACAAAACAAAAAACCAAAATTCACAAAATTTAGATTCCTAATACATGGAGTTAACATCTTAACAGTTTAAGCTCAATTTGGTATTTCAGCTCCTTCAAACTATAATTACAGAGTAATTCACAAGGACACTTTCCAGGAGCTAGTGTAAATATTAAAGATAAAAAAAGCTTCCAAGTCTCTGAGGGGTTCTAAATTTTGGTAAACCTGGCTAAGGTATGGAACATGAAAATTGATGTTTTACTAATAGCTAACAAAAAATGGCTGATAACACTGAACAAAAGGTTCTTCATAATCTTCATAAATAAGAGTAATGTAATGCCAAGTCAAGCATTTCTCCCACCCAAAAATACTTACTTGCCTCAAGATTTCTAGTTTTCTGTTTGCCTTCTCTTTTTTGTAAGCTTTCAAATTTCCTTGGGAACACCAGATTTGGAAAGCATGTACAGTTCAAAGTCCGGCCCTGCCACCATTTACCAAATGTTTATAGGTCACATGCTAAGTACCTAGAATGGATTTTCCACTGCCTTGTCAGTTGGACCACAAAAAATGAAAAATGTTTGATTCAGACAGAAAATGACCATGGCCAATTGATTTAGTAGCTTGGAACCTGACACTGGACTGCCTTATTTATACAATATATATATGCTATATATTTGCTAATCAAAGAGATTATTACTCAGGCTTAAACAGGTAAAGGTAAGCAAATGCAAGTGAGTAAGCTTCCTTCTGTCAAATTCCTCAGTTCTGATCAACAGGAATAGCTGTTGTGTCCACAGTCAAGGAAATACCCTTACACAAAAACCAAAAAGTGTATGAGAGTCAGAATTGTCAAATATGGTAAAGGATAATTAGAGAGACTTAAAGTGCACTTCAATAATGCACTGAGAATAGAGAAGTCTTGCAGAAAGGAATAGTCATTTCTTCTGTATTTTATGTCTTCATAGCAGTTTTTGCTATATTCAGAAGAAGAAGCTGTCTCTGAACTTATTTTAGTAATTGGAAGAGTGCTGAGTTTGACACAAAATGTAATATATAGATGTATTTTTTCAGTAAAGTATATCAAACAAGATGAGAGAACAAAAAATCAAATAGAGATTAAATTCAGAATTTATATACGCATACATATATATTTATTTACATATAAATATATTTAAAAAAAAAAGAAAACACACCAGCAGCACCACAGAGAGCCAAGTGTTAAGAAAACATCATTGCACAATATTGTACTTGGTACCTGGAAAGTTCTGTTCTGAAGGACAAGAATGACATAGATTACCTTTTTGTAAGAATAAGGATGGAAGGAGAATGAAAAAAAACCTAAGATCCCAAAAAGCTCAAACAGGATTATATTCACTACTAGTTTAGAGGAATCTTTAGCAGCATTGAGCAAATGTTGTGTAGGGGAGTGTTTGAACTATCTATCAGAAGTAAATAATACTTTCTTATTTTCAGTCCTGGACAACAGAACTTAGATAATATTCAGAGCAGAAAGTAGTGAGCTAATCATCATTAAGAGTACACTCAGATGCAGGGCAAGGGAGCAAAGCAATTGCATGAGAATTTATAAACATCTTCCATAGGTTAATGAAGCTGTTGGAACTTGTTGCATATGACAGAAACAAAGGCCAAGCTAAATCCTTTTTATTTTTTAAGGTCTTAGAAACAGGGAACATTAATATTGACAGACATTGGAAGGCTAATAGGGCTATTTAAGAAAATGTTTCCCTTAGATTCATACACACAGATTTTGAGTTGTGCATAATACATGAAGGTAGAACACAATAATGAGCTAAGCTGATAGACTGGTATTTATGAGAGCCATCAGCTTCCACTGATACAACCACACTGTTACATCTAAGTTTCAATGAAAACAAAAAACCTCACTTAGCCCATACTGTAGTATGCCATCATATTTTCACTGCATGATCAAGTATAGTGCAGAGATCCCTGACTTAGCAGAGTCAAAGGCACTGTGTTGACTGTGATTCAAACACACGTTCTTAACAACTTGTACTTAAGCTAATTATCCCTTTAAGAGGCAATAGCACTTGTGACTCTAGAATTCTAGGAGGCGTATTTCTACAACCTGTTTTGGAGTAAACTGGAGTGCTGAAACCAGGCATCCACATCCATAACACAGAAAATTTGAATGGGCAAAATTAGAAGATCCGTAGAAAACAAGAAGCTTAAACACCTTTTGCCTACTACTGTCAGCTAAATTCAGAGCATATTTCAAATGCAGACTGCTTTTTGAGTCTCAGCTAAATTCTGCCTCAAACGCAGACTGCTTTTAAAGTCTCAGATAAATTCAACCTTATAGTAGAGTTATATTAAGAGACCTGCCAAAATAAAACACTCCACTTCCAAGGGAGCTTAAATAGTCCAAATTTAGAATTCTATGAATTTAAATTGCTGACAGAACTTTCAAAATAAGAATAAAAAAGAAAAAAGTCATATAATGGACATCAGTGCAGTACCTTTGCATACACACCTAGCAGACATAAATGAACTCTTACAAATTCACTAATAACCAAACCTGAAATGGGGTATCAATCCAGGCTGAGGGATGAAGGGATTGAGAGCAGCCCTGGGAAGAAGGACTTAGGGTTAATAATGGATAAAAAGCTGGACATGAGCCAGCAACGTGCACTATCAGCCCAGAAGATCATCTATACCTTGGGCTGCATCAAAAGCAGTGTGGCCAGCGGGGCGAGGGAGGGCATTCTTGTTGCTGTTGTGCGCAGGGACAGTGAAAAACGACCTAACTTCAGGTCAGAGAAGATGGTCGAAGCCGACCTTTTAATGCCAAAAACCCGTCTTTTTATAGCATGGATTGCAAAAGAGAAATTACATGATTGGTCCATCAGTCAACCACCTACCAAGGTGATAGGCTAAGAGGTATAACCACCCCCTTCAAAATATTATTCTTAGTGAACCAAAACATTCCACTATGTTCTCACAACAGCCCTGCAGGTGCAAATGTTTACCAGATAGCAAACCATCAGACAGCTAGCTTGCATGAGAACAGAGACTTTCACATGAGACAGTAAAAAGTGGAGAATTTTTTCTCTGCTAGCCTCCTCAGCATCTACACATTCTGCCCCTCTACTCTGCTCTGGTGAGACCCCACCTGGAGTGCTGCGTCCAGCTCTGGGGTCCCCAGCATGAGAAAGACATGGAATTGTTGGAGTGAGTCCAGAGGGGAGCCACGAAACTGATCACAGGGGTCAAACACTTCTCCTATGAAGAACACCTCTCTGTGCTCAGAGAGTTGGGGCTGTTCATCCTGGAGAAGAGAAGGCTCCAAGGAAACCTCATTTCAGCCTTTCAGTGCTAAAAGAGAAAAGAAAGATAGGGACAAACTTTTTAGCAGGGCATATGGAGATAGGACAAGAGGTAATGATTGTAAACTAAAAGAGGGGAGATTTAGCCTAGATATAAGGAAGAAATTCTCTACTATGAGGGTGATGAAACACTGGAACAGATTGCCCAGAGAGGTGGTAGATGTCCTATCCCTGCAAACACTCAAGATCAGGTTGGACAGGTCTTTCAGCAACCTGACCTAGTGGAATGTGTCCTTGCCCATAGGAGGGAGGTTGGACTAGATGATCTTTAAAGGTCCCTTCCAACCCAAACTATGCTATGATTCTGTATCCTCGTAATAGTTAACTTCCTAAGTGTTGGCCTTCGCTCAAGCCTCACATTCTGAAAACTGAGTGCCCTCCATATCTTTTCTCCCATGAGAGCTCTATGGTTCTCCCATACTGTTTCAGAGATACTGTAAATCAGTGGATTTTATATGAAGAAGGCAGTGGTGTTTATTTGCATTTTTTGGTGTGGTTGGCTCTAATAGAAAGTTACCTGCCTGATGCTCCACCCTGTGTTTGTTCTTTGTCTGCCTTACCTAGGAATGCCCCACAGCTGAGGACAAAAAGCAAGATGGGTGAATCACAACCAACCTTCATGTTAATCTCCATGAGCTTTCTTCTCCTACTTCCCGTAAGGTCTCTTCAAACTTTTTTGAGGCTTGATAGCAAGTACAAAAAACCTGAAATGCATACACTGGTGCCTAGACTACTTCAATAATCAAGTGAAGAAAAATTCCATGTAATTTCAGTTGCCTCTGAAGTGTTACTTCTACCCTCCAGATCAGGGTACTACAGCAACTTAGGTAATGACCCTGTTGGGCTCAGTGATTCTTTGTGACTCTTTGTGTCCTTACCCTTCTTAAGCTTCCATCAGTGTGAACGGAACTGCCAGCCTCTGTGGAGAAAGCAGTCATCATTCCCCATTTACCTACAAAGGTTTAGTGCATTTGGCTGTCCACACGTAGACCACACTATTCTTAAACCATATTTTGAGTGGCAGGCTGTAAGTCAACATAAGGGTATCATTTCTATTTTTCAGAGTGTGCTACCTATGAAAATATTCATACATCAAATTTCTCACGTGGGGTCCTCCAGAGATGTTCAACAGCGTTGTGCTTTGCTGCTGGGTATGTCAGAGTTTAATGGGAGTATATACTCATTAGCAAAATGGCTACCTACCAAACAACATTAATAAACCCTCACTCAGACATCACACTTGTCTAACAAAAAACATACTTCAAAGCCTTAGTTGCTAGTTAAAAGCCTCACAAATTACAAAATCTACAATGAGCTTTGCAATATAACAAATTACAAAATCTACAGTGAGTTTTGCAGTAGAGAAATACAGTTTGTTTGTTGTCTTCCCCCTGAGGTCTCCTCCTCATAAATTGCCTGAAATTTGAGAAAGACCATCATGGTAGGAGCATGGTAACATGTTTTGTTCTTATTCTGAAAGCTATTCATTCCTCAGCCACAGATTCACAGCTAAATTTATCTCTTTTAACTCATAACACCATCAAATGGAAAAAAAAAGGCATAGTTTCATGAAATTGGAGAAAAGATGGATCATCTTTTTCACTATGTTCCCAATACAAAATTTGCCAAGACACATGAAAGTTGTAGACAATCCTGTGTTTCAGGTCCAACATACGCATTTGTGTTTGTGTATGTTCTGGAGCAGTTTGGATGTGCTACAGTGGTATACCACCAGTTTAACATACTAAACATGAATAGGCCAGTTTGTATATTACATGTTAATAACACGAAAAAACAAGGCAGACCTTTGCATACTAAGCAAATCTAGT